>NC_045429.1:387749751-388056418 GCF_902635505.1 Sarcophilus harrisii | reverse complement strand
TTCATCACAAGATGAATGGAACTGCTCTGGATCATCTCATTGTTGAAGAGACCACATCCACCAGAATTGATCATTGTATAATCTTGAGGATGCTAGGTACAATAATCTTATTGTTCTACTCACTTCACTCAGCATCAATTCACATGAGTCTCTCCAGGCTTCTCTGAAATCATCCTGCTGATCTTTCTTATAGAACAATAATCTTCTGTAACATTCATTACCATACCTTATTCAGCCCTTCCCCAAATGATGAGCATCCACTCCATTTCTAATTTCTTGCTATTACGAAAAGGGCTGCCACAAACATTTTTGCACATGTAGGTCCCTCTCCCTCTTTTAAGATCTTTGAGATATAAGCCTAGAAACAATGCCAGGTCAAAGGGTATGCACAGTTTGATAGCTCTTTGGGCAAAATTCCAAATTGTTCTCCAGAATGGCTGGATCTGTTCATAACTCCACCAACAATGAATTAGTGTCCCTGTTTTTCCACATTCCTTCCAACATTTGTCATTTCCTGTCATCTTAGCCAATCTGAGAAGTATGTAGCAATACCTCAGAGTTCTCTTGATTTGCATTTCTCTGATCAATAGTGATTTAGAGCATCTTTTCATATGACTAGAAATGGTTTCAATTTTTTCATCTTCAAGTTGTTCATATCCTTGGACAAATTTGAATTAATTCTCTATATATTTTAGAAATGAGTCCTTTATCAGAACCTTTGAATATAATTTTTTTATTTATTTATTGCTTCCCTTCTAAGTTAATATAATCAAAACTATCTATTTTGCATTCCATAATGTACTCCCATTCTTCTTTGGCCACAAATTCCTTCCTTCCCCACAGATCTGAGAGGTAGATTATCCTTTGTTCTTCTAATTCTAATAATATCACTCTTTATGTCTAAATCATGAGCCCATTTCAAGCTTATCTTGGTAAATGTTAGGTGTGAGTCAATGCCTAGTTTCTGCCAAACTAATTTCCAGTTTTTCCAGCAATTTTTGTCAATGAGTGAGTTCTTATCCCAAAAGCTGGAGCTTTGGGGTTTATCAAATGTTAGATTACTATAGTCATTGAACACTGTGTCTTGTTTACCTAACCTATTCCACTGTGTAGAAAAATTGGTACAGTAATTCTCTGTTGGTAGAACTGTGAACTGATCCAGCCATTATGGAGAATAATCTGGAATTATGCCCAAAGAGTTATAGAACTATGTTTATCCAGCAATACCACTATTAGGTCTGGTTCCCAAGGAACTAGGAGGAAAGAAGGAAATAAATTTATATGTTCTAAAATATTTATCGCAGCTTTTGTGGTGATAAGGAAGTGGACATTGAAAAGATGCCTGTCGATGGGGAATGACTAAATAAGTTGTGGTATTGTGCTGTAAAAATTGATCACAATTTACTATCCATACTAAAATGGTTTAATGTTAATCCTTTTTTATAATTAAGAAAAAAGTGAATAGCAGTAATGAGTAATTTTTTTCTATTTATAAACATAATCAATCCTATTCATGTATAGCTATTACTAGTTTGTTAAACCCTTTTTTGCTTCTCTAGAAATTAACTAGATTTACATGTAGACTGATATTCTGGGGTTTTATTTTTAATTAAATATTCCAAGGTATTTAAAAAAATCTTTTTAAAAGACCATTCGGTGGATTTTAAAGCAACATTCACAAAGAAGAGAATAAAAAATTATTTCCCTGATGACTAGATGTCCAATTATTAGAATGTACTTTGCTTTTCTTAAGCTAATTAAGAAAGAGTTGGTGATTCTTCAGAAATGCTGCCTCCCTTTTGTAAAAGCCCTTACTCTACTTTATTGTTGACCATATTCAAATCATAGTGCAGCTTTTTGTTATCCATTTCTCTTTCCCAGGAAAACTTCAAATAGAAATTCAAATAGAGCTACTTTTCAAACATAATTACTTTCATCATAGAGGCTACTTAATTTAGAAATCTTGGAATTCCCAATAGAGTATAAGTATTAAGTATCTAGGATTCAAACCTAGATTATGGGTTGGCGGAAGCTGAGAGCTGGAAGGGATATCAACAGCCATCTAACCTAGTCCATATACCAAAGGAACACCCCCCCCCATGTCATATTTAATAAAAGGTCATCTACTTCTGCTTAAAGACTTTCAAGCAGGTTTGGGAAATCCAACCTGTCTCAATATAGTTCTTTCCCATTTTTAGCACAACTTTTATTGTTAGGTAGCTCCCCCCAACACAAAACCTAAATCTGCCTCTTTTCAACTTCCACCCATTGCTCCTGATTCTGCCCTCTGGAATTAACAGAACAAGTCTAGTTCATTCTCCATGTGACAGACCTTGAAATAATTGAAGACAATTATCACTCCCCACAGTCACTCTGTCCTAGTTGTTTCTTCTCCAGGTGCTTTGACTATAAATCCAGCTCTCATCCCACTAAACAATGCTGCCTCCTTTTTTTATTCAGATCCATTGTTACTCAACACAATTAGCATGCAAATGATCCACCAAATAGGAAAAGTGATGAACATTTGCTCGTTGTTCCCAATTTCTGCCCACGCATCTCATGCCACTGAATTTTCTGCCTCCTTGATGGCCGCTTATAGATCCATGGATTATGGGATCGTACATTTAAAGCCAGAATAGACGGCATATTTTATCCAATCTGATCTGCTCATTTTACAGATGACGTGTAGAAATGTTAAATGATTTACCCAAGGTCACGTGGATAGTAATGGCAAAGTTGGGAATGCAAGCTTGGCTACCACAACTCCAAGTTTAGCCCTCTTTCCTCTGTACCATGAGTTAAGCTACCCATCTGTTATTGCTGTTGAATGTCAATTTTGGTTGCTGAGACCTTGCAAGATATCTTGGGGTTAACAGGCTAGATTTGTTTCTTAAGGACCATGCCTAAAACCCAAATCACTCTGGATCTCATTGATTGGCCAACAATAGGTTCCAGGCCAAGCTCCACTTGGTCATTCTTTGGGCTCTGATTGCCTTAGAGAATGTAAATAGTAATTGTTTCTGTTTTGGCCCAAAACTCTGAGTGTCTTCTTCACCTAAATTTTTATATGTGTGTGTGTACATGTATACAAATGTGTGTATTGTGTATATGTAGATGCATATATGTATATACATGTATGCACATATATGTATGTATTGTGGCTCTGTATGTGTTTGTATATATGTGCATATATACAGGAGTGGATGTATATATACAAAGAGAGACAGACTGGGGGAAAAAAGTACATTCTCTAAATTACTCATTTTTTACCTAGCCTTAATCACTGAATGGTCATTGCCTCAGTCAAACTGAAACCTGTTAAAGATCTTAGGTTTAAAAAAAGACCATCTCTAGTCATCTTGATCTATATCTTGCCATTGGACCCAGCCTCTGGAGGAGAAAGTAAGGCAGATGATCTGGCCCAGCCCTCTATCACTTAAATACAATTCAGGTGCATGTTCTAACATCAGAGAGAATGTAAATACCAATCATTTCTGTTTTAGTCAGAAACTCTGAGGGTCTTCCCCACCTAGATTTGTATGTGTGTGTGTGTATGTGTATGTGTGTGTGCATGTATATATTCTCTTTGAAAACAAAGGACCAACAACAACAACCCATCCGTTATTATGCTGCACATTTACTAAATGACCTTTGATCTTCTGTGGAACTCCTCATTTGTTATGTAACCTGATGCTGAATCTCAGAAGTGTCAAATTCAAATAGGAACAGATTTATGTTCTTTTAGAAAACTACAGATTGACATTGTCTATATTGTATTGTATTTTTGTTTCTTTTAGTATACATTTCCCAATTGCATTTTAATCTTGTTTGAATTTTGCAACTGATGGGCCCTAGGTCTATCATCTCCACTGTACATTATTTTTTTCCATTGCATCCTGGCTGACCAAAAGTTTCTGCTCTTTCCTCTTCATTATAAAACAACATTCTAATGTATAGATCAAAGGATATAACACGGTCAACTAGATTTCTGTGAATTTTCCCTTGTGCCTATTTCGGTGTTATTGTTCTAGTTTTTTTTTTTTAATCAAGAACCTGCTGGCAGCAGCTCTAAACATATAGGGGCCTAAAACTACTTTCACTAGTGTGAGTCTTGAGAAAGTAAAGAAAGAAAAATAGTGAAGGGAAGGAGAAGCAGAGAAATCCCAGTCCACCCCCAAATCTTCAATGGAGATAGCCCAGAATTTTGAACACAAAAACTTTGAGAATTCAATGGCTTATGCCATCAGTCCTGCTTCAAGTCCAGCTTATAGTCACAATTTGAGAAAGCAATTCTTGTAGGGCCAGCCATTCTAACCACCTTCCATCTACAAGGTTGCCAACCAGCCTAGCTGAAGCAGCAAGGAAGTAGTTCGTACCAAACAAGTTAAATCATTACCATTTCAACAACTTCCACTTCTCAGACCCTGATAGAGACAGCCCAGGACCCTAAATGCAAAACCGTGGGAATAACAGTGGCTCCCAAACTACCAGGCTTATTTCAGGCTTCTTCAGTGAAGGAAAAATTACTTTGGGAAAAGGTCCAGCCTTTCTTCCCACTCCCACCCCCAACAACTAGTAATTGGATTTATTTTCAATCCATCCCTCTCAGTCATCATCCTGGGAAGCAAATCCCATAGAAATGTAGCCTGGCAGGTATTATGGTCATAGTATCTTATGGTTTAGGAAAGAAATTTCTCACCACCAAATTCCTTTTTACTGTCAAATGGGTCAATATCGGAAACTAATATGATTTTATCACTGGAAATGAGATTTTAAACGAGGCATTTATCCTAATTTACTGTTGTAGCCTAAGGATCATAGGACCTTTCCATCTGATCTTCAGTTGAAACCTTTTGTGTTGTTTCCCCCATTAGAATGTAGGCTCCTTGAGAGTGGGAATGATTACTTTTCTTTTTGTATTCCCAGTTCTTAGTTTGTGTCTTTACATGAAGTAAGTACCTTATAAATGTTTTTCATTTATTCCTTCGTTATGTCCCTAGCATGTAACACAGTCTTTGGCATAGAATAATCACAAATTAATAAGTCTGTCAACAAGTACTTGAACAAGTACTCAAGTGCTTCTGGACTCAGGGATTTTTACTTTATGAACTTTTAAAATGAACTTCATTTTAGGAACACCAAATGCCTGAGTGGGGGAAGATTGAAGGTCCCTGGGACTATCCAGATGCCAGGTCTAGTCATGTTGATTAGGTGGGATACTTAGGCTATGGCTGTGAGGAAGGAAGAGCAACTCACAGTCTAATGTAGGAGACAACATGCAAACAATTATGTAAATATGTGCACATATGTATACACACTGTACATATATGTGTGTATAATACAAATTAAGGGTAGTTTCAGAGAGAAGGCACTAAAATTAAGAAGGACTGAAAAAGGCTTCTTGCAGAAGGTAGAATTTTAATTTAAAGAGGAAGGAAACTAAAGAAGTTAGGACATAGAAATGAAAGAATGAGAACTGCTAACATAAAGAATAGTCAGTACAAATCCTTAGTCAGAAGATGTGTGTTTTGCAGATGGGGGATGACTTGTCCAGGGTCACAAAGTTAGTAAGTGTTTGAGGTCAGATTTAAATTCAGAAAGATGAGTCTTTCTGACTTTAAGCCCAACACTCTGTCCACTGTGCCACTCAATTGCCCATAGACACATGTGTGGGTGTGTATATGTATATGGACACATTTATATAGATAAATATGTATATATGTCATTTTATTTCTTCTGTATACATAGATGACATATTATCTCCTGTGATAGAATGAAAGCTTCTTGACAGCAAAGATTTTTGTGTTCCTAACCCTTAATACATTACTTGATATATATTTTAGGTACTTAGTAAAGACATTGATTAATCGATTGCTCAGTGCATGTTACCAGAAAAACTCAACAACTTGGATACTGAACTTTAGGCAGCAACAGATCTTACTACACACCTTCCTATAGATAGCACTGTGTAGTTAGATCCCCCAGTGGTCTTCTGGAAGCTGCTGCTTCTTCCTGATCAGCTCCCATATGTGTAAATATCCCCCAGGATTCAGAGGGGTATTGCCATTACTCATCAACTCCCAAAGAGAAACAAAGGGCTTGGATGGAGTTATGCTTGCCACTCTTAAACTCCCAAACCTTAGAAATAACACAATCAACACATCTCTCATGATTGGCTGTAAAAGATTACCATCAGCAATCATGCTTCAATTATTAGTCTCTGATTGGATACTAGCATAATAATTATGTTCCATTAATAATCACAATTGGTTTGATTAGATAATGAATGCTTCTGGTGACAATTTTTCCATCATGACAGTGTTATATTGATTAGTTAAGAAATACAACTGCCTGCACAGAAATATCCCTTCCCAATTTATCTTTGACTCATGTAGAAGCCCCCATATGTAGCATTTAGCCAAAATCTTCTCCCCACTTACATTATCCTCTCAGATATTTCATCTTCCTACCATATATTCAAACTAAACATTTTAATTTGTGATCACAGTTTTCTTGGATTTTTGTCTCATCACATTTAATCATTGTTGATTAATGCAGTAGGTTATTTCAGTTGATTATTATATCTATTAACTCACTGGTTATTAAGCAACGAACCAGCACATAAGCTTGATGAAACTGGGAAGAACTTGAAGGCCCACAAAAAAAGATCCAGTATCTGTATGAATGATTTTTGTGTACATGAGTACCATGGCTCTGAGTCAAAATGGCATCAATGCCCTGGTTACAGAAAACATTATCTGAGGACAGTGATATCTCCTATATGAGAGAAAGGACCTTTCCTCTTTAGTCTCATCTGTGAAAGATTCTAGTGACTATTTCCTCCCAAAAGAGAGATAATGCAGTTATACTTACTTTTGGACAACCATACCATGTCCTTTTTAGAAATTTCCTTTACAAGTGAAAATGGGTCAGTAATTGCATTTTCATTTTTGGTGACATTGCTGTGTCATTAAACATTTGTGGAATGCCTAGAGTTGATGAAATTTTGATGATAGCTGAAATGATTGATGTAAACAAATTGTTGGGTAGATGAAGCTTTGTCTTACATATTTTCATTCTCCTCCCTTCTTTTTTCATAGTTTCATGCATTTATTCATTCAGTATACCAATACTTGAGAATAATCATATCGAGTAAAAATCAAAGACAACATTTGGCCTCAGAAATCTTCATTTCAAATCTCAGCCTTGACATTTATTACCAGTAAGATGTTAGACAAACCATAAGATCTCTTTGCCTTTAGTTTCCTCAACTATTAAAAAGGGACTTGGTCTAGATGACCACTGGGTTTCATTTTAGTTCTAAATTTATGGTACTATATTAGATGACCGCCTAGTTATAAGAACTCCTCTTTCCATACCCTTCTTACTTTTTTACTCCTTTACTTATTTTCAGAACAACTCAAGATTTTCTAGCTCTGTTTCTGACTCTTATTCTTTCTTTAAACCTTACCTCACAAAGATTCAGCTCACAGTCAAAGATGTCACCATTAGTGACTGAAAGATGGGGCAAATATATTACCATGGTCATACTGAAAAATCTCAAGTCTTACCACAATGAGAAGACATATTTCTGGCACCTGAACTTGGAACTCTGGATTATTTCTTCCCATAAGAAATATGATGGTTGTTTGCTAACACTATTTCTCCATTCAAGTAGAAAGGACATGTGGTATAAGGCATAATATTGTGGTAGAGAAAACCTTTGTATTAGAATGAAAAGATGTGAGTTCAAATTCTGGAGCCACTTCTTACTAGTTTTGTGACCTTGGGAAAATCATATTTTTTCTGATGTTCTCTTTCATTATCTGGTAAATGGAGACAACAATCCCCTAACTTACACTGTCTAACTGGTACAGCTAGGTATTGCAGTAGGTAAAATATTAGAAGGTCAGGAAAACTTATGATCAAGTCCAGTTTCAAATACTTACTAGTTTATAGGTGTAAAATATTATCTCAAGGTTATTTTAATTTGCATTTATCTAATCAGTTTTCCAAAGATGATTAGGGGAAAAAGAAAAGAACTTACATGTTTTAAAATGTTCATAGTGGCTCTCCTTGTGGTGGCAAAGAACTGGAAATTGCAGGGATGCCCATCAGTTGGGGTATGGTTGAACAAGTTGCAGTATATGATTGTAGTGGAATACTGCTATGCTATAAGAAATGATGAGCTTGATCTTAGAAAAGCATGGAAAAACTTATACGAAATAATGAAGAATGAAGTGAACAGAACCAAGAGAATGTTGTATACAGTCATAGGAATACTGTTTAAGAACAACTTTGAGTGAATGAGTCATTTTGACTAATATAAATACCCAAATTAACCATAAAAGACAAACGAAGAAAGAAGCTATCTAAATCCAGAGAAGCATGTATAGAATAATTCTACATTATATATACCTATTTGGGACTAATCATAACCATCCCTGTGGTGGGTAGAGAGAAGAAAAAAAGGCAAACAAGAAATTTTACATGATAACTTTATTATATATTTAAAGGGTATAGTATACTGTACATAATAGGTCTACAGATTCATATGTGATCATCTTTTTAAGAATATTCTTTGTTAAAAATTGCTTGTTTTATTCCATAAATTAAAAATAAAATAAAACTTAAAAGATACTAGCTCGTAGTCAGCTTCAATAACAACAAGCTGTAGTAAGCAATAATGTTTTAGTTTCCTTGTCTGTAAGAGTTGAGAATGAATAGCAATTATTTCCTAGAATTGCTGTGAGAGCCAAAGGAAATATCTCTAAAGTGTTTTGCAAATGTTAAAGTATTATATAAATACTAGTTTTTATGGTTATTGTTATTATCTCACTTGGTTCTAAAGAGAGTAGCTAGATGGTACAATGATTAGAGTACTGGGTCTGGAGTCAGTGTTGTTGCTACTCTTGTTGTTCAGTCATATCTAAACCTTTGTGATCCCTTTAAGGGTTTTCTTGGCAAAGAAACTGGAATGGTTTGCCATTTCCTTCTCCAGCTTGTTTTATATATTGGAAAACTGAGTCAAACAGGATTAAGTGTCTTATCCAGGTCACACACCTCATAGATATCTAAGATCAAATTTGAACTCAGGTCTTCCTGGCTTCAGATCACATAATGCAGGCCTGACTTAAAATGTGGCTTCAGCTACTTATTAGCTGTGTGGTTTGCCATTAAACCTTATCTATATAACGAGTTCCATAATGTCAAATGGCCTCTAAAGTCTCTAGCTTTAAATCTATGATCCTATATTCTGTCATCCTATGAAAATACTTGATAAACTACTATATAAGTATGAATTGCTATAGCCAGTAAGATGTGACCATTATTTATAACATTGTTTCAGTAAGAAAATACATTCTAAATTCCAAAAGAACTTTTAGGAAATAATCTATTCACAAATTAACAACTACTTGTACAAAAGATTGAGGAAACCATAAAATCCAAACTGAACAATACAACAATGTAAGCATAATGCCACTAGGCATGTACCTAATACTCGTGAAGATCTGAGATTTTAAGAAGGTAGGTCTTCCACCACTGAGCTCAATCACAACCCTTTCCATGGCTTAGAGATTGTCTCATCGCTTTTTCTGACCAAAACATTATCTGATGGTCCGTATTTCAATGATGAACCTCTCACACTTGCAAGGTTGTTTTTGATTATCAATCAGTCACTTCTGGGTCTATTCTTAAAGATTTTCCAGTTTTGTGAGGTCTGCCAGCTTGTGCTCTGCTGACATAGCTTCTGATTTGGGATCACCTCTGTGCCTCAAGGAGGCATAAATGGAGGCACTCTACTGCTTTTTCACAAGGCAACATGATATCAATCTTTTAACGTCACAAGAGAATCCAGGAAGATCTCCATTAAATTGTCATTTTTCCCATGGAAATAATGTAATAAGTGCTTATTGAGTACCTGATGATCATAAAAGCCTATTGAAATCACTAAAGTATAGTACAAATAATTTTATTTCTGCTATTATAGATTAAGTTCATTTCAATTCAGTTTATTTTTGAAGTATTTACTTGCTGTTTGAAGAGCACTGGGCTATGTGATGGAAGAGATACAAAATGGAATGTTCTCATGCAATTGATATTCAAATAAGGGATTATAATAATATAATAACATAAGTAAGAATTTTAAGAATATTTGACATATGTGAAACACTTATGGAGAAGGGAGGAGGCATTCCCAGAGAGAAATAGAAGACTTCACGAAAGAAGTACCATTTAAGTTGGATTTTAAAGAAAATTATAATATCAAATTATATGGTACTAATAGTACTTTTTCAACTCGGAAGTCAGGATGTTAAAAACTATATAACTCTGTCTGCTAATCAAGAAAGGATTCCCCTGGAATACTAGTTGTGCTAGCTCTAGCATCAGCAAGGAATGTAGGTATGGATGAAAACTCTAGTATTAAGAGGATTAGGACTCTAACAATAATGGCTGCAAAATAAAAAAGATTTAGTTATCATCACCATCATTATTATATAGCTGTCTTATACCTGATTTACATTGTACATTCAGTGCCTTTCTATTCTCCCACTGAAGAAATCATAGATGTAAGCCAACTCTAAGCTTTAAGTAATTTCTCCTAGAGTTCTGAGGCAGGAGTTTAATCAAACAGAACATCTGAGAACTGTTTTCTTCAGAAGATTTTGGTTCAACACAAATGAACCCTATATGTATGGGTCAAGAATTAAGAGACTGCCAATTGATAAATGGTCAAAGGATATGACCTGACAATTTTCAGATGAAGACATTAAAGCCATCTATAGTTATATGAAAAAATAATCTAAATCGCTATTGATCAGAGAAACATAAATTAAGATAACTCTGTGGTACTACTTCACACTTTTCAGATTGGCTAAAATGACAGGAAAATAGAATGTTGGAGGACTGAGACAATATTGCACAATAATCTATTGTGAATGACAGCTATTAATTTTGAAAGACTTATGTTGAAAAAAATGCTTTCTATCTTCAGAGAAAGAACTGATAAAGTTTGAATGCAGAGCAAAGCATACTTTTATTTTTTTGGCTCAATTCTCTTTTGAAACATGGTTAATATGGAAATACATTTTGCATGACTATATATGTATAATTTATATCAAAGTGCTTGTTTTGTCAAGGTGGGAGGAGGAGAAAATTTGGAACTCAAAAATTATTTAAGGATGTTGAAATTGTTCTCCATGTCATTGAGAAAAAATAAAATAAAATTCTTTAAAAATTAGATATATGAGCTAAGGGAAAGGGAAGAGTTGGGGTGATACCAAAGTTATAATCTGGGTAATTGGAAAGATGGTGATTCTTTTAGCAGAAATCATTAAATTTGGGCTAGGGATAGATTTAGGGAGTCGCTTAGAGATATGTTGAGTTTGAGATTCTAATGGGGATTTCATTTTTTAGAAGAAAGCTGGAACTCCTTAGGTCTAAAATTCAGAAGAGAGAATTGGGCTGGATATATAAATCACAAGTATGAGAAGGGTTATTGAACCTATAAAAGCTGATAAGATTACTGAGAGGCAATGTAGCGAGGGAAGAGTCTCTGAAGACATCTCTGTTTAAAGGGTGGGAGATCAATGATATCCCCCCAAAAGAAAAAAAAAACTGAGGAGGAATATTCACATAGGCAGCAAGAGAAATAAGAGATAACAGTATAATGGAAGCCAAAGAAAAATAGATACACTGGAGGATGAGGTGAGTAACAGTGTCTTTAGTTCAGGAAAAGGAAAATCAGGTATTTTAGCTCTGAATAGGATCTTTATCTCTAGAGAGGGTTTAGAGGCTTATTGTTGTTGAATCACTTCAATGTTTTCTACTCTTCATGATCTCATCTGGGATTTTTTTTGGCAAAGATAAGAAGTGGTTTGCTTTTTCCTTCTTCAGCTCATTTTACAACTGAGGCAAACAAGGTTAAGTAATTTGCCCAGGCTCACATAGATAGTAATTGTCTGAGGTCAGACTTAAACTTGGGAATATGAGTCTTCCTGACTCCAGACTTGACACTGTCACAGGGGAAATTTAACAAAAAGGTCAACTGAGTCAATTTTCCAAATATATAGCACTTTATTAATAGGTAACTGAACCTATTAATAAAGGATAGGTCAATGGTATTGCCTCTGTTCAAAGACTCAGATTCGAAGGTGCAACTCATTTTTATGAGCACAGAACAAAGAACAGAACAAATAATCACATAATTGACAAGCATCATAGGGATAAGGGATATCAAAGAAAGTGGTTGTTGCACATGGGTGAGATAAAGGACACCGCTAAGAAATGCTTTTGTGAATTTATGAGTTCATAAATCCTGAAATATCCTGAAGTCCCTTGTAGGGACCCAGTAATATGGACTCACTGGCTCCTGTGAGTGCTAAAGATGCTTTAACTGCTAAAGATGGAACAAGGTTACTCAATTCAGCTTCTCAAGAATAACACACAAACCTTGCTGGAAATGCTGAGGTAAGATTTTATGAGAGTATCGAGAATGCAGTTTTTCTTTAATAATAATTGTGGGAAAGCTTAAACTGTTGATATCTAACTTCAGAGAAAGGGAGCCAAAACTTTTAAATTCATGAGCTTCTTAACTCAGACAGATGAGAGGCTTAGATTTGTTACATAGAATACGGAATATTCTTACAGAATAAATTCACTTTCAGAGTAAAATCAAATATAAAATCAATATTAATTTTCACAGTTCTCTATTCACTGTGCCACCTGACTGCCCCTTAAAGGCTTTACTTGAAACAAATGTGCTTATTACCTGGCTAAGAAGTTATCCTTGTCCTGATGACTAACTAATGAATTTCAGTCTCAAAAACCTTATAGTTCTAGGCAGAGGATAAAAAAGGACTATGGCGAGAAAGAGAAATAAGTGTAGAACTCTTTTTTCTTCCCCTCATGTAAGCCAGCTTCAAGGAGATGACTGAGATCACCAGCTATTCATTTAACTTTTGTCAAGGTCAGCCTGCTGAGAGTTACTTATAAGTCACCCAAGAGTTTCAGCTAGCTGTCTTTGTTACTTTCCAAAGAGAAAAAATCAATAATGATCTGTGTAGAAATTATATAGGGGCAATATTTTCTGAATTTTCCTCCACAAAATGATGGTACAAAACCAGAGGGAATAAAATAATTCTTTGAACAATGACTAGTTAAGCTTTTTAATAAGAATAATTAGAGAATAGAATAGAGAATAGTAGAATCAACTGAAAGCAATTGAATAGAAATAATAATAATACCTAAGAGGAACTCTGCTAAGGTCTTTACATGTATCTCACAATAACCTGTTGATCTTCTCAACAACCTTGCTAGGTAGATATTATTATCTCCCCCGTTTTATAGTTGAGGAAACTGTGGCACACAGAGGTTAAGCGATTTGCCCAGGATCACAAAGCTATTAAGAGTCGGAAGCCATATTTGAACTCAGATCTTCCTAAAATGAAAGAGTTTTCTGAGGGACAGTTTCTAGGCCCAGTATTCCATCTACTATTGTACTTACTCTTCTTTTGATAGATGAATGTGTGTTTTCCCTAGATCACAGTCCCCAGTACAAAAATTCTTCCAACTATGTCTGTAGTTTATAATCTTAGAACATAGTTCTTATCTTGGGCTCCTTAGACTTCAAAAGGATCTATGAATAGATTTTTAGAAGACCTATGAACTTGGATGGGGAAAAGATTATGCCTTCTCCAACTGAAATTTAGTACTTCTTTTAGTTATGAATTTTTTTTAATGTACATTATTTTGAGAAGTAATTCATATCCTTCCCCAGACTTCTTGTGACCCAAAAAAAGGTTACTGTCACTTGCCTTAGAGAGTTGTTTGAGGCATTTGAAAGACAAAATGACTAGCTCCTGTACCTTAGTTCATATATGTCTAAGGAAGGATGATCGTTTCATTCCTCCTTCCTCCAAATTATTCCTCTGTCTATTATTCAATGCTGTCTATCATTTCGCTATTGATTTTTAAGTGGGCAATGATAAACATTAATCATAAAGGAATAACTAGACACTAGAGAAGTGACCTTTGCATTCCTATTATTTTGCTTTCAGCCTTGTAGGAACTTTTGTCTCTTTTCCATTTACAAGTCCACAGTTTTATTTTATTCATTTTTATTCATTTATTTTTAATATACATTGCTTTATGAATCATGTTGAGAATGAGAAAATCAGAGCAAAAAGGAAAAACCATGGGAGAAATTAAAAAACTGAAAAAAGAACTGACCATAGCATGGGTTGATTCCCATTCGGTCTCCTTAATTTTTTTCTATATGCAGATTGCATTTTCTGCCCAAAGTCTATTGAGATCGCTTCAGATCACTAATCCACTAAGAAGAACCAAGTCTTTCACAGTTGATAATCACACATTCTTTTTTTTTTTAATTATTAATGCTTTTTTTCCCCTTAAAGCTTTTTATTTTCAAAACATATGCATGGAAAATTTGACATTGACCCTTGCATAGGTTTGTGTTTCAGATTTTCTTCTCTTTCCCCCCACCCCTCCCCTAGATGACAAGCAATTCAATATAATTAAAGCAATGCAGGTCAAAAAAAGAAAGTAAATGAGTAAGAAAACAAAATGCAAACAAACAACAACAAAAAGAGTGAGAATGATATGTTGTGATCCACATTCAGTTCCCACAGTCTTCTCTCTGGGTGTAGAAGGTCTCTTCATCACAAGATCATTGGAACTGGCCTCAATCATCTTGTTGTTGGAAAGAGCCACACCCATCAGAATTGATCATTGTATAATCTTGTTGCCATATACAGTGATCTCCTGCTTCTACTCATTTCACTTCACATCAATTCATGTAAGTCTCTCCAGGCCTTTTTAAAATTATCCTCCTGATCATTTCTTACAGAACAAGAATATTCCATAACATTCATATACCACAATTTATTCAGCCATTCTCCAATTGATGGGCATCCACTCAGTTTCCAGTTTCTTGCCACTATGAAAAGGGCTGCCATAAACATTTCTGCACATGGGGGTCCCTTTCCTTTCTTTAAGATCTCTTTGGGATATAAGCCCAGTAGAGACACTGCTGGATCAAAGGGTATGCACAATTTGATAACTTTTTGAACATAGTTCCAAATTGCTCTCCACAATGGCTGGATTCGTTCACAACTCCACCAACAATGTATTAGTGTCCCAATTTTCCCACATCCTCTCTTACATTCATCCTTGTCTTTTCCTGTCATCACCTTTTGAGAGGAGTGTAGTAGTATCTCAGAGTTGTCTTAATTTGCATTTCTCTGATCAATAGTGATTTAGAACACCTTTTCATATGATAGAAATAGTTTTAATTTCTTCATCTGAAAATTCTTATGTTCTTATTCTTTGACCATTTATAAATTGGGGAATGGCTTGGATTTTTATATATTTGAGTCAGTTCTCTATATATTTTAGAAATGAAGCCTTCATCAGAACCCTTAAATGTAAAAATGATTTTGCAGTTTATTGCTTCCTTTCTGATCTTGTCTGCATTAGTTTTGTTTTTACAAAAGCTTTTTAACTTAATATAATCAAAATTACCTATTTTGTGTTCAATAATGATCTCCTGTTCTTTTTTGGACACAAATTCCTTCCTTCTCCACAGATCTGAGAGGCAAACTATCCCATGTTCCTCTAATTTGCTTATAATGTCTTTTTATGTCTAAAACATGAACCCATTTAGATCTTATCTTGGTATGTGGTGTTAGGTGGGGGTCGAGCCCCCATTTCTTCCATGCTAGTTTCCAATTTTTTCAGCTGTTTTTTTCAAGTGAGTTCTTATCCCAAAAGCTGGGGTCTTTGGGTTTGTCGAATACTAGATTGCTATAGTTATTGCCTACATTGTCCTGTCCGTCACACATTCTTGCTGTTATTGTGTATGATGAATTTCTGGTTCTGCTTGTTTCGCTCAGCATCAGTTCATGTAAATCTTTCTAAAATCCCCTTGCTCACCATTTTTTATACAGCAATAATATTCCATTACCTTCATATACCACAGCTTATTTGGCTACTCCCCAATTGATGGGCATCTACTCATTTTCCAATTCTTTGCTACCACAAAAAGAGCTACTACAAACATTTTTGCTTGGTCCTTTTCCCTTCTTTATGATTTTTTTGGGATACAGACCCAGGAATGGTGCTGCTGAGTCAAAGGATATAGCCCTTTGGGCATAGTTCCAGATTGCTCTCCAGCAAGTTTGCAATTTTTTAACTATGAATTTATTTTTTAAGAAGGATAAAAATTAAATATAACAAATCTATCATCTACAGTGAACATAGAAAATCATTTGTTTTACTCTTTCCACTCTGAGGTCAACTAGGAAAGCACATGGAATATACAGATAGCTAATTTTATACTTAATCATTTCTTTAATGTTTTTATTGTATTAATCATTTGATGCTAATTAATCTTTTGTGAGCTGAAGTCTGAAGACAGAGCAACTTGAGGAAAATCTAGGGATTGGCATTAGAAAATTGTTTACTAACAACTACTATAGTATTTACTTCAATTCCTAATTGTACAGAGCATTGTGTTGATTGTTGTTCATGTCTGACTCTTCATGACCCCATTTAAGCTTTCTATGGGAAAGATACTAAAATGGTTTGCCATGTCTTTCTCCAGCTCATTTTACTAATGGAGGAAACTGAGCAAATAGGATTAAGTGACTTGTCCAGGGTCACACACAGCTAGCAAGTTTCTCAGGCTGGATTTGAACTTGGATCTTCCTCACTTCAGGCTCAAAATTTTTTCCACTATCCCACCTAGCTCCCTCAGACTTGCTCTCTGTCTGTCATCCCACGCTTCTTTTCTGGTTGAGGAAAGCAGGGACTTGACTGTTCTCCCTCTCTCCCCTTTATTGTTGTTGCTCATTCTTTGCTTTCAAAGAGTACCAATGTTTCTTTTCAAAAGAAAATTCCTGGGATGTGTGTGTGTGTGTGTGTATGTGTGTGTATGTGTGTGTGTGTGTTGTTTTTTGAGAGGCCACATGACCCTAAATGGACCCAGGAACAATGTCATCAGTAATTCTCCAGTACCTTTTCTTCAGGAGCAGCTGTTTGATTCAAACAGTCTATTAGAATCAGAGAAAAAAAAAGAACAGCTCAGAACTTGTTGTCAGAGCCTAAAATGACACATATGATAAACCAGTAGTGATAGCAGGAGTAGAAAGGACATATAGACTAAAGCTATCACTGAAGTAGACTTTTCAGGACTTAGTAAGTGACTGTATGCAGTAAAAGGGAGAAAAGAAAGTGTCAAAGGTCAATCTCAGATTTAGATCCTGAGTGATTTGGGGGAATTATGATTCATTCAAAAGAAATAGGGAAGGCTAAGTCTCAGTGATAAAGATAAATCTGAGATTAGGATGATTATGGACAAACTGGGCATGACTATAGAAAACTTTAAATTTCAGTAGAGGAAGTTGAAAAAAAATGAAAAGTTGAAAAATGAAAAATAAAAATAGTTCTATCATTTTTATTATATGTTTTCATATACATTAATCTATGGGGGTGGGTATATTTATGTAAAGCGGAGGCAGCCAGGCATAGTGGGATATATATATATATATATATATATATATATATATATATATATATATACCTGCTACTAACAAGGCTGAAGCTAGTGGATCACTTGAATTCAGGTGTTCTGAGCAGCAATAAGGCTAAAGCTGTTGGGTATCTTCACAAAGACTGGTTCCAAGGAGCAGGAGACCACCCTACAGATTAAGGAGCATTTTTCTGCTCAAGTCAGAAATAGAGCATTATGTCAGTCAGCAGTCGTATTGAGCTCCTGAATGTCAGCTTCACTTTATGTCTAGACAAGATAGAGAGACCCAGTATCAAAAGAAATAAACAAAAAAAAAAAATCCCAAAATGAAGAGGAGGCAAATTACTAAGAGTTCATACAGATTAACTTGAAATGAAAAGCAACAACAATAGGCTTAGACCTAATAGGGTTCTTTAAGACTGATAGAGATTAGTTCTCATTACCTTTAAAAGCAAGAGAATCTTTTGTAAATCCTTGCAGCTTTAATTGAAAAATAAACTAATCTAATGTGCACAGTTGACACTATTTGATAACACATCCAATGTAAAATTCCATTTCTTAGTGCCACATTTGTTTTCAGATCAGTCAGCCCTGATTAATACAAACTTGTCAGAAGAATTCATTTTTATTTGGATTTATTCATTTCAAATGAACAAATCAAAGATTAGTCACCAATTAAATCTTTGGAGAATCCAAATGAGGATAAATCAAGCTTGGATTAACAGTTCTGAACAGACTTCTCTCTGACTTTAAAGTTTCTAGCAATCTGGGTGTTTAGATAAAATAACATCAAACACTGAGTTTTAAATTTATTTTTATTATTATATAATACTGAAAAATACATGGCAAATAATCCAGCAGAAGGTATAAGTAGGGGCAGAGGAAATCTTACTTACCAAGATAAGGTCAAAATGGGTTCATGACCTAGGCATAAAGAATGAAATTATTAATAAATTAGAGGAACACAGGATAGTTTACCTCTCAGACCTGTGGAAGGGGAAGGTCTTTATGACCAAAGAAGAACTAGACATCATTACTGATCACAAAATAGAAAATTTCGATTATACCAAACTGAAAAGTTTTTGTACAAACAAAACTAATGCAGACAAGATTAGAAGGGAAGCAATAAACTGGGAAAATATTTTTACAGTCAAAGGTTCTGATAAAGGCCTCATTTCCAAAATATATAGAGAATTAACTCTAATTTATAAAAAATCAAGCCATTCTCCAATTGAAAAATGGTCAAAGGATATGAACAGACAATTCTCAGATGAAGAAATTGAAACTATTTCTAGTCATATGAAAAGATGCTCCAAGTCATTATTAATCAGAGAAATGCAAATTAAGACAACTCTAAGATACCACTACACACCTGTCAGATTGGCTAAGATGACAGGAAAAAATAATGATGATTGTTGGAGGGGATGCGGGAAAACTGGGACATCGATGCATTGTTGGTGGAGTTGTGAACGAATCCAACCATTTTGGAGAGTAGTTTGGAATTATGCTCAAAAAGTTATCAAACTGTGCATACCCTTTGATCCAGCAGTGTTACTACTGGGATTATATCCCAAAGAGATTATAAAGAAGGGAAAGGGACCTGTATGTGCCGAATGTTTGTGGCAGCCCTTTTTGTAGTGGCTAAAAACTGGAAACTGAATGGATGTCCATCAGTTGGAGAATGGCTGAATAAATTGTGGTATATGAATATTATGGAATATTACTGTTCTGTAAGAAATGACCAACAGGATGATTTCCGAAAGACCTGGAGAGACTTACATGAACTGATGCTGAGTGAAATGAGCAGGACCAGGAGATCATTATATACTTCAACAACAATACTATATGATGAGCAGTTCTGATGGACCTGGCCATCCTCGGCAATGAGATCAACCAAATCATTTCCAATGGAGCAGTAATGAACGCCCAGAGAAAGAACTCTGGGAGATGACTAAAAACCATTACATTGAATTCCCAATCCCTATATTTATGCACACCTGCATTTTTGATTTCCTTCACAAGCTAATTATACAATATTTCAGAGTCTGATTCTTTTTGTACAGCAAAATAACGTTTTGGTCATGTATACTTATTGTGTATCTAATTTATATTTTAATATATTTAACATCTACTGGTCATCCTGCCATCTAGGGAGGGGGGGGGTAAGAGGTAAAAAATTGGAACAAGAGGTTTGGCAATTGTTAATGCTGTAAAGTTACCCATGCATATATCCTGTAAATAAAAGGCTATTAAATAAAAAAAAAAAGAAAAGAAAATCTTACTTAAACGTTCATAATAGAGATTCTATAATTTTTTAAATCAATTTTAATATTAAATTTATATGATATTTATAATTCAAATGATGTTTTTGAAATACATTAAAATGTAGCAGTCTTTTTCAACCTAGGTACTTTTGAATAGATATTGGGAAAAGAGTTAATTTAGAGCAGTGGATTATAAAAGCCCTTTTTCCCCTCTTACTTTCCATCTTCCTATCATTCTTCTTTACCTTTCTTCTTTCTTTCCCGCATACCCTGAAACAACTTTGCCTTAATGAGTAAGGAAATTAGAATTTCCTTTTCTTTAGGAGATAACTACATGATGGCAAATGTAAAGAAGACCACACATAATGTTCAATAAGCCATTATTAGTCAATTTTCTGCTAGTTTAAGAATCAAATAAATAAATGAACTCCAGACACCAGGAATTTTTTGTCAAATCATAAGCTCTTACCTCAGTCAGTGGGGGATTTGGGTTAATCAAACGCTATGCAACTTTGCTTATGTTTCTGTGTTTTCTGCCCCTGATCTGTTTCACTGATTTACCTCTCTATTTCTTTACCAGTATAAAACTTCACTACAAAACGGTAGTCATTAAATTTCATATTGGTTAAGAAATTGAGAGGTCAGTCAGTGGAGCAGATCAGAAAGCAAACAAGCACAGTAGTAGAGTGTTTGATAAACCCAAAGATTCCAGTTGCTGAAGTAGGGACTCAGTATTTGACAAAAATTTCTGGAAAACCTGGAAAGCTCTCTGGCAGAAATTAAGTAGAGACCAACATCTCATAACATATACCAAGATAAACTCCAAATAGATAATGGCTTACACATAAAAGATGACATCATAAATAAATTAGAGGAACAAGAAAGCAATTACCTATATTTTATAGGAGATAGGAGAAGAGTTTGATCAAACAAGATTAAGAGAGAGGATTATGGAAGATAAAATAGACAGTTTTGCATAAATAAAACAAAACTAATACGATTAAAATGAGAAGGGAAACATAATGGGGAAAATCTTAGCAGTATATTTCTCTGATAAAAGTCTCATATCCAAGATTATATCTATAATTTAAACACACACACACTACACACACACACACACACACACACACACACACACACACATATATGTAACTCTATAATACTAGGAGCCATTCCCCCAAAATAAATGGTTAAAGAACACGAAAGGGAAGTTTTAAAGAAAGAAAAATATTCCAAATAATTTGTAATTAAAAAACAATACAAACTGAAGATTCTCTGAGGTTTTACTTCATAGTCCTCAAATTTTCAAAGAAGACAAAAAAGAAAAATGACAAATTCTGTGGCTGCAAGAAAATAGGTACAGTTGTTATAGGTATGAATTAACTGGTCTAGTCTTAACAGAATGTTGCACATGTTTTTGGATGTGACCAATGTGGGGATTTGTTTTGCTAGAGTATATATATTTGTTATGAGTACTTTAAAAATATTTTTTCTTATTGATTAATGGTGGGATTGGGGAAGCTAGAAGGACAGACATAGGTATATAAAGTAAATAAAATACAAAAAAGTATAATAATATAATTATCTTCTTGTGTCTAATTTTCCTCATCTGTGAAAGGAAGAGGTGGAGTAAGATAGCTTCTGAGGTTCCTTTCTACTCCACTTCTATATTTCAATGATCTTTCAAATGTTTCACTATAATCTAGGTAAATACACTATAACTTTTAGTTATTTTTCCATATTTCTCATTTAAATTTTCTCAGAATTTAAACCCATAATATTTCAACTAGGAATTCTTAAGTAAGTTATCTGTTATAGCCTATTTGCTTGTTGCATTTAATACAAACATACAAGTATAATGTTAAATTCAACGTATTTCCTTGCCTTAAGAACTAATCCCAACTTTTACTGATTTCCAACTAAGTTTCTCATTACAATTGCTTTTTCCTTTAGTATTTAATTATCTGCTTATGTATTCAATCCCATCTTTTTGAAAACAGAATGGTAGTAACAGCTATAAAACTGTGCATACCTTTTGATCCAGCAGTGTCTCTCCTGAGCCTGTATCCCAAAGAGATCATAAAAAAGGAGAAAGGACCCACATGTGCAAAAATGTTTGTAGCAGCCCTTTTTTGTAGTTGAAAGAAACTGGAAACTGAGTGGATGCCCATCAATTGGTGAATGGTTGAATATGGATGTTATGGAATATTATTGTTCTTTAAGAAATGATAAGCAGCAAAAAGTTATCAAACTTGTGCATACCCTTTGATCCAGCAGTGTTAGTTACTGGGCTTATATCCCAAAGAGATTTTAAAGAAGGGAAAGGGACCTGTATGTGCAAAAATATTTGTGACAGCCCTGTTTGTAGTGTCCAGAAAATGGAAAGTGAGTGGATGCCCATCAATTGGAGAATGGCTGAATAAATTGTGGTATATGAATATTATGGAATATTATTATTCTGTAAGAAATAACCAGCAGGAGAATTTCAGAAAGGCCTGGAGAGACTTACATGAACTGATGCTGAGTGAAATGAGCAGGACTAGGAGATCATTATATACTTCAACAACAATAGTATATGATGATCAATTCTAATGGACGTGGCTCTCTTCAACAATGAGATGAACCAAATCAATTCCATTTGTTTAATAATGAATATAACCAGCTAGACCCAGAGAAAGAACTCTGGGAATTGAGTGTGAACCACTATATAGAATTCCTAATCTCTATTTTTGTCCACCTGCATTTTTTATTTCCTTCACAGGTTAATTATACATTATTTCTAAGTCTGATTCTTCTTGTGCAGCAAAACAACTGTATGGACATGTGCATATATTGTATTTAACATATACTTTAGAATATTTAACATGTATTGGTCTACCTGCCATTTGGGGGAGGGGGGAGGGGAAGGAGGGGAAAAGTTAGAACAGAAGGTTTTGTAATTGTCAATGCTGAAAAATTACCCATGCATATAACTTGTAAATAAAGAGCTATAATAATAAAAAAAGAAATGATGAGCAGGATGATTTCAGAGAGGCCTGGAGAGACATACATGAACTGATGCTAAGTGAAGTAAGTGAATAGAACCACAAGAACATTGTATGCAGCAACAACAAGATTATACAATTCTGATGGATGTGGCTCTTTTCAACAATGAGATGATTCAGACCAGTTCCAATGGTTTTATGATGAAGAGAGTCATCCGCATCCAGATAGAGGACTGTGGAAGTTGAATGTAGATTACAACATAGCATTTTACTCTTTTGGTTGTTGTGTGCTTGACATTTTCTTTTTTCTCATTTTTTTCCCTTTTTGATCTGATTTTTCTTCTGCAACATGATAATTATGGAAATATGTATAGAAGAATTGCACATGGTTAACATATATTGGATTATTTGTCATCTAGGAGAGGGAATACGGAGTTGGGGAAGGGAAAAAAAATTGGACATAAAGTTTTGTAAGTGTGAATGTTGAAAATTATCTATGCCTATGTTTTGAAAATAAAAAGCTTTAATAATAAAAATAAACAAATAAGAAAAAAGAAAATAGAATGATAGTAATGAAAACTTTTTTAGCATTGAAAGTCTTAATTAGTCCTGAGTCATTGTCTAAATAATGTTCAGCAAAATAGTATAATATTACTAATTAAAATGTTTTAAATGATGCATAACATTCTAAAGCAATTAAAGTGAGATTAAAATTACATAATGAATTGTTGGCTAGCTATCTTCCACTAGGAGTTCATAGAACATAAATATAGTTATTTCAATCATAGGATGTGACTTTGGAAGAGACCTTAGATATCATCTTGTCCAACTGTCTCATTTTACCAGTAAAGAAATGGAGGTCCAGAGAGCTAAAGTGACTTAGTTTAGTATTCAGTATGAGTAATCCTCTGGGTTTTTCATCAGTTATAATTTGAAATATTTTGATTATGCAATTTCAGTTCTAGTTTTTGTGGTTGTTTTTTCTTTATTAACAGCAAGTTTGTTTTAACCAGTTTCCCAAGTATCCAAAGTGCTGCATTGGGTATCACATAAAACAAATAGCTATAATTATGTTTTTTTCCTTTAGAAGGTTACATTCTAATTTGGCTTCTTTGAATTTCATTTGGACTGTACCATTGTTTGCCTCATTTAAAAATAGTGGCCTAGATGTATTTCAGCAGCTACCATGTACACATTTACTATGGTTCCTGTAATGTATCAAAAATGTAGAAAACAAAAGCAAAATATTGCAAAGGAGTCACCCTCTTGCTCAATGTTTCAGCATCTCTTCCAAACATAGCAGAGATGACATGGATAGTAATCATACTTAAGGGGATTTTCCATCATTCTGGGTTCATAGAATTGGAAATAACTCAAAAGACATGATTTCTTTTGGGCACTTGCATTAAGAAAAATGAACACCTACGCCTTCCAGGAAAGGTGGTACTCAACTTCATAACATCCCTAAGTAATCAGCCAACTTGCATTTTAAGGGCCTACTATGCACTAGACATTGTACTAAGTTCTAGAGATAAAAAGGGAAGAAAAACAGTCCCTGTTGTCAAAGAACTCATATTCTAATAGTGAAGATAATATACAAAAAACTGTGTATAAACAGGATATATACAAAATGTAGTTTAGATTTTGCCACTAATTAGCTATGTTGTATGACTGGAGAATCATTTCCTGCTCTCTAGATTTCATGTTCTTATTCTAACAAATCAATAAATTAATCTAGAACTCTTCTAATTCTAATGTTATATGATTCCAAGCCCCTTCAAATGCCCAAAGAAAAGTGAGTAGTCTCACAGAAAAGAAATCATAAAGATTTTTAAAAATAATTATAACTTTTTATTGACAGAACATATGCCTGGGCAATTTTTTACAACATTATCCCTTGCACTCACTTCTGTTCCGATTTTTCCCCTCCCTCTCTCCACCCCTTCCCCCAGACGGCAAGCAGTTCTATACATGTTAAATATGTATCCTAGATACAATATATGTGTGCAGAACCGAACAGTTCTCTTGTTGCGCAGGAAGAATTGGATTCCGAAGGTAAAAATAACCCGGGAAGAAAAACAACAATGCAAGCATTTTACATTCATTTCCCAGTGTTCGTTATTTTGGGTGTAACTGCTTCTGTCCATCATTGATCAATTGAAACTGAGTTAGATCTTCTCTTTGTCAAAGAAATCCATTTCCATCAGAATGCATCCTCATACAGTATCGTTGTTGAAGTGTATCATGATCTCTTGGTTCTGCTCATTTCACTTAGCATTAGTTCATGTAAGTCTTTCCAGGCCTTTCTGAAATCATCCTGCTGGTCATTTTTTACAGAACAATAATATTCCATAACATTCATATACCACAATTTACCCAACCATTCGGGCATCCTTTTGTTTTCCAGTTTCTGGCCACTACAAAAAAGACTGCCACAAACATTTTGGCACATACAGGTCCCTTTCCCTTCTTTAGTATTTCTTTGGGATATAAGCCCAGTAGTAACTCTGCTGGATCAAAGGGTATGCACAGTTTGATAACTTTTTGGGCATAATTCCAGATTCCTCTTCAGAATGATTGAATTCGTTCACAACTCCACCAGCAATGCATCAGTGTCCCAGTTTTCCTGCATCCTCTCCAACATCCATCATTATTTTTTCCTGTCATCTTAGCCAATTTGACAGGTATGTAGTGGTATCTCAGTGTTGTCTTAATTTGCATTTCTCTGATCAATAGTGGAAATCATAAAAATCAAGGCGGATTAAGGAGGATTGTTTAGACCATTGCAGTGTTTTATCATTCTAACAATCAAATCAAAACAAACACATTTATTTCCTCCATCCTATGAAACTCTCTCCTGGTTTAATATAAATAAACTTTTCCCCCTCTGCTCCATTTTCTTTGGGCATCGAAAGGGGCTAGAATCATATGATATTAGAATTAGAATGGTCCTAGACTAATTTATAGATTTGTTAGAATAAGAACATGAAATCTAGAGAAGTGAAATGCTTTCCCTAGTAATGCAACATAGCTAATTAGTGGCAAAATCTAAACTAGAATCTAGGTCTCATGATTCTCAGTCCAGGATATTTTTTACTCAAAATATCATCTTTCTTGATGTGTATCTCACTTAAGAACTTTTTAATCCCTTTAATTTTTTCTTCTTAGTCCATGTTTTACTTATTTTTGATAATTTCTATTACTCTCATCTATACTGTCATCCATTTCCCCATATCAGTTTAAAATCATGTAATCAGAATTGGATATAACATTCTCATAATGATTTAATGCCATGTTTGGTGTGTGGGTTACTTTTTAAGTCTTTAAATGTCAAACATTTTTAATAGGTCTCAGAATAATGTTGCCTTTTTTTCTCTAAAAGTCCATCTTCCTAACTTGATCATTTTATAGCCAACTTCCATATCTTTTTCTCCTTTACTTATGACAATCTTTTTTCAACTGATGCTGTGTTGTCTGGTTTGGGTTCCTAAGTATCCATCCCTATATTTAACTCTATTTGGATTCATGTTATATTTAGAACATTAATTTTTTTTATTTCTTTAAGACTAAATGCAAGATAAGGAAAAAGAGAAAAAGAAAGACAGAAAAAGAAAATAAAAACAAAATAAAACAAAACATTGTCATGTGCTCAGCAGAACATCAGGGAGGACTTAAAATATGTAACATTAAATTTCCATTTCAATGAAGTCTAAATAATAATAGTAGCGATTATATGTTCATGACTATCCATCTTCACTTTGCTTCCTTGTAGGTTATTCCTTTATTCTCTGCTGCGTATTTTTTATTTTATTCTTTTTTTCTCTCTTTTGTCCCCTCAGTCTCTCCCAAGTAAGCTACAGTTAAGCACAGGTATATTTACACGCACACACACACATATGTATTCATACCCAGATGCATGTATATATACACATATATACTCCTACATACATACCCACATATCTATATACATACACATTTATATTTACATATATATGCATCTAAAACAATAATAATATGGCTGACATATCTTGTAGATTTCTCTCTTGATTGAATCCTTCAGTTTGACTTTGTCTAAGATCAATGATTATTATTATTAGTCCTATCTTTTTTTCCTAATGAATTCTACTCCTGATTCTTGTTACAATGTGTATATATTTAGAACATTTTAAAAGAATTTTTAAACTTCATTTTGTTTTTTCCCAGAATTTTATTAGTCATAGTACAACTTAAAATACAAGAATAAATGCAGATAATGTATCTTTTCTTTAGATAACATCATTTAAAGGACTGCATATAGGTCCATATTTTCTTTATAGGGGATAAAATAACCATGCATGCTCATGTTGATGATGTTTGCATCCGATCTGGCTATGCCTTTTACAGGTTTTTGTTTTTGTTGTTTTTTTGGGGGGGTATACCTTTTAAAATTATAATTTGTGAACAAAAATATTGTAGTTATTTTGTTGCTATATAAATGGATCTTTAGAAAAATTTTCTTCAATTATGGCTTGACCAAGATGATTTAATTTTTATGATACTGAATAATGTCTAGTCTTTTAATAACTACATCTTTTTTCTTATGTAATGTTCTAGGTGACCTAGCACAGTAGGTGCTTGAAAAATGGAAGGATCCACTTGATTATGTGATTAAGCTTTCTATTTTCCTTAGAATTCTTGTCAGTCACATAATACTGCCACATTTAACTCTGTCTTTATTAATATTTTATATCTATAATCTTGCTACTGATTGAAACTCTTGAATATTCCAATCAGTTAAATTTTGTTGATTTTACCATTATAGCATCTTTTTGATTTCCGTCTCTCTGCTCATATATCTCTAATCTAGTTTAGATTTTCATTACCTGGACTATTGCAATCAACTCATAATTATTTTTTCTGTCCTCAAATCTCTCTCTTTATCCCTTTTGGACTCACTTTTCCAATTCCCACTTGCACTAGTGGTCTAAGTCCCCAGAAGGGGACAACTTTACTCAGTGTTATATGAGAGGATCATGCTAAGAATCTGATATTTCTTAACATCATCACTCACAAGCCCTCATGAGTGTTTCTCCATTACTCATTGAATGGCTGATATTAACTTACAAATGGCTATTTACTGAGAAAGTATAGCCAGGACAATTGTTTAAAAAAAAAACAGTCCCTTAAACCTGAGAAAGGGTGGTTATTTTTTCTCTGGAGAGAATGGACTTGCTTAAAGTGGTTGGTACAAAGTATTCTCTTGATCCAGGTTGGATGTTCCCTCCTACAAATATAAAAGGTCTGTGGGGAGAAGGGGCTCCCACTTGAAACACAATGATACTGAACAGTATACAAATGGAATACATAGAGTGGATAGGACTTCTAGACTCTTCATTCACAAAGTCCCAATCAATTTAGTTTTTATTTTCATTTCCAAATTCTCTCTCTAACTCTACCCTTTCTCTTACCCATTGAGAAAGTAAGAAATAAAATGCCTATTATACATATGAAATCATATAAATCTATTTCCATACTAGCTATATTGTTTTTCTTTTTTAAGCAAGGGGAATTAAAAAAAAATATATGTGATTAAATTTACATTCTGAGTCCGTCAGTTTGCTATCTGCAGGTGGATAACATTTTTCATTATGAAGCTTTGAAGGATCATTCATTGTATTGTTCAAAGTTGCTAAGTTTTTCACAGTTGATTATTGTCAATATTGCTTTTACTTTGTACATAGTTCTCCTAGTTCTGCTCATTGAACTTTGCAGCAATGTATGTAAGTCTTCCCAGATTTTCCTGAAACCATCCATTTCATCATTTCTAGCAGCACAGTAGTATTCCTTCACATTCAGATACCATACCTTATTCAGTCATTAACCAAATGATGACCTTCCTCTCAATTTCTAGTTCTTTGAAATCACCAGAAGTGCTGCTACAAATATTTTTTCTCTATAGGAGATCATTTTCTTTTTTCTTTGTTCTCTTTGGGGTATATACCCAGTAGCATTATTCAAGGGTCAAGGTCAAGGGATATGCAGTTAATTGTCCTTTGGGCATAGTTTCAAATTATTTACCAGAATAATTGGACTAGTTCACAGCTCTACCAACAGTGCATTTGTGTACCAATTTTCCCACATGCTTTAGCATTTTCATAGTCATTTTCTGTCTTCTTAACCAGATGTCTAAGTCTACTTTTTACTATTATATGCCCACATTATATTAGTTGATTGTGTGGGAACACTAGGAAACAAAAAAGTATAAGTATGTATATATATATATATATATATATATATATATACACACAAATATATATACATATATACAAATATATATATCACATATAGTCCTATTTTCACATTGTCTTCTTCATTAAATTGTAAATATCTTGAGGGGAGGGGCCATTTTTGCCTTTTTCTGTGTCTCCAGTATTTAGTATGGTATTTGGCACAAAACCACCATTTAATAAATGCTTCTTGATTTTTATTGATTGTATCCTTGAAGGGCATGTCCTATAATGATGAAAGAATTCATCAGACAACTAACATTTATATAACTTTTTAAGGTTTAGAGGGTGCTTTTACACTTTTCTTATTTGGTTCTGATATCAACCTTGTTGTGGGGTAGATATTTATATTATTCTCATTTTATAGAGGCGAGAATTAAGGTTGAGAAACATTAAGTGACTTGCCAAGATGACACAACTAGTGACAATAATCCTGAGGCAGTAATTATTATTATCGTTCCCATTTTACAGACCAAGAAACTAAATCTGGAATATGCTTAGATCACATTGCTAGTAAATGATTGAAGCAAAATTCAAATTCTGGTTTTCCTGACACCAAAGTTAGCTCTCTAGCCACTACAGCTGGCTCTCTTTTCCCTCCTCGAGATCCCTATTAGGACTGAAATAAAAAGGAAAAATCTATTATATGCTTAGCTGCTACCAATTTAAGAGTAGAAAGGGGCCAGGTTTTTCTCACTTCAACTTTTCTTCTTGTCTGTATGAATCAATTTGGGCATGAAGAACATGGATTTGAAGTCAACTCCCTAATGTGAAACTTTGTTTCTCTACTGGGTGTCAAAATTGGTCACTTCCCTTCCCGTTTCCGCCTTTGAGCAAGTAACCTCCCTAATGTGAAACTTTGTTTCTCTATTGGGTGTCAAAATTGGTCGTTTCCCTTCCCGTGTCTTGCCTTTAAGGGTGTGTACGACTGATTTTTGGTACCCTAAAAGCCTGGAATGCCCAGGGGCGCCCTGCCATGTGCGCCCGCACGCCCAGTTGTGGCTACTTCTCACAGGCTGTGATGTCACTTCATCACGCCCCTCCTCCACACATTCTAAGCGTTGGTCGCTTGGGAAGGGTCTTTGTTGTGGATTGTAGTCTCCAGAGACGGCTTTCAACTCTGGCTGTTGGCAGAGCTTGGGGACCAAGGTTAAACGAAGATCGGCCTCGCTAATTTCTCATTGCTTTAACGTTGGTTGTTCAGAAGTCAAAGTATTTGAATTGTGATTCTTGAAACAGGTGAATTATCTGGTGAGGGGCTGGGAATAGGGCTCCTTGGGGAGGGAAAGGGGAGATCCACTACGGCTTTCTAGAGCAGGAAATGTAATTGGCAATACAGTCATGTCGAAGGCAAATCATCAGTTCTAGACCTTAACCTCTATTTGCGAAGTGCTCGCTAAAGTAATCCATTACTTTAATCCATTTATTGACTGTTTCTCAACCGGCGTAGCTTTGTGATGCTGGGTAAGTGATTTGATTTCTCTGAGACTGCAATTCGCAGGGTTGTGGTCCATCTGCAATGGAAGAAAGAATTTTCCTTTAAGACAAATTTTCTATGACAGTGAAATCACAAGTTCTCCCCCACTCCCTTTGAAAAATAAAGAGGATAAGGTATAGTGTTAGATACAAAAAAAAAAAAGGAAAATATATATAGTCCCTGTTCTTAAGAAACTTGATTTTAGTAGGGAGAAACATTATTTAAAAAGGAATGGATAATAATAATAGTCTCTAACATGCATACATTTATACATTATCTTAAATTTGTATATTGTGTATTATACATATACATATGTATATATACACATACATATACATATATGTATGTGTATATTATACATATACATTATACAAAACTTTAAGGTTTGCAGAATACATAAATATCTCATTTTATCTTCACAACAACTTTGAGAGGTAAGTGCCATTATTTTCTGTAATGTTCTTCTCTAAAATATAATGTTCTTTGAGAACAGGTTTCTTGGGGAGGGCTTCTGGAGATAGCCTTCCTTTGTGTTCAGTATAATAATTACCCCAAATGCAGCCAGGAGTTAAAGTCCAGATCCTTTATTTTTTTCTTTCCAAGTATTATCTCCTTCCTTGGGCCCGGTTAGCTTTCCTAGAGGCCTAAATTAGTTCTTTGCCACTAGTTCTTTGTCTCTGTCAGCTTCAGCCTCTCGTCTTCCCAAAGCCTCCAGCCAGCACAAAGGGGGAAGTTGGAATGAATCTGACTCTGCCTCCAAGAGTGGGCTTCTGGGTCTGGCCCCGAGAGTGTCTTATATGCTATACACTGAATATACTCCAATCGTTACATCACTAGAAAACCATTATTTGTTGTAGGATTAAATCAATGCTAAATTAGATTTAACCATTGTCTCCTCAATTCCACTTGGTACCTTGTTTCAAGTTCTGGCCCATAACACTCCTTATAGGATCAGATCAATCATACTGAGCCATGCTAAATTAGATAATTATTGTCTCTATCAATTCCACTATCTTAGTACCTTGTAAGAATCACAACAATTTTCCATTTTACAGATGAGGAAATTGAGTTAGATACTCACTGACTTGACCAGGCCCAGGGTTGCCTAGCTACCAAGTCTGAGTCAATATTTGAGTCTTCCAACTCAATCTCTCTATGTCCCTATCTCTATATCTATCTGTCATTTGTCCATCAGTCCATTCAATCTGTCTACCTAATTTAATCCACCTCTATTTATTTACCTACCTATCTTTCTATCCATTTATCCATATATCTACCTACCTATCTAATCTAATTCAGTGTCTCTACCTGTAGAGGGCTAAACTCTGGAGAAGAATACTTGAAATAAGTATACATAAATCCAGCAGCATGGGAAGTATTACACAAGCAAATAGTAATATAACACAGGCTAGTAGTGATGTAATAAATAACATGAATCAGCATGAGAAATATACATGTCCATAAGTCCTAGAAATAGTCAAAAACCAATCTATTATCCATTACTTCATGTGTCAGGGAATCCAGTAATTCCTGCAAGCTTTGAAGTCCTGTATCAGTCTTATCATGTCTCAGGGAATCCAGTGATTCCTGAGGGTTTTTAAGTCCTGCATCAGTCATATTATCTAACTATTTCTATTTTTCTCCCTCCTTAACTGTCTCTGGAATGTCTGTCTAGATGTATTTCTAGGCATAGATATAGATGGATATTAACAGACTTTACTGGTCATATTTTTTTAATGTTTATTAAAATGTCTGCCTATAGTTAATTGATTTTAAAATGTTATATTCAGACTCATATATATACATATGTAAACTCCATACATGACACATAAGATATATACATGATGCGTTCATATATGAATGGGTGAGAAGTTGAGAGATTGTAAACTAATTTAAACAAAGAAAGTCAGTAAAGGCTTCTCTTGGGATAATTACATATAAACTTAGCTTTGAAGTAAGTTAAGGACTTAAAAGAAGTAAGGACGGAAGGGGATATATTCTGAATTTGGGCAGTGCAGGAGTATGGGAGGTGGCTTGAGGAGTTTGGGGAACAGCTAGTTTGTGCTGGAATTAGAGTATCCCTAAAGGAGAGATAACAGATGCCCAGTTCGGTGCCTATCATGGAACTTGTGGAATGTTATAAAAATAAGACTTGTAGCATGTTACGCTATGTGGTATCAGACACATAGCCTACAGTGAGTGCAGCCTGAACCAAATTAAAATGTAATGAGAAGTATTTAGCAAAATAAATAAAAATACAATAAAACATTGCTAATAGTATTTTATAATATTTATAATAGTAGTATAAGGCATCATGAGCCCATAGAGATTCTTATGTACACATATTAATGGCCCCCATTTCTACTTGAATTTGACATCATTGATCCATAAAGTTTTGAGAGGGCACAGACAAGGATCACTGAAAGGTAGAAAAGTTATATATTGGTTGATGTTTGTCATATTGGATGAGTTGTATACATATATGAGATTTCAGATCCATTGAAATATTTATCGTTTACAAAGTAAAAGCCATAAATTGAGATTATTACTCTGGACTCTGCAATTCTTTTCAAGGTAGCTTGAGATTTCATTGGCTTTTTTTTTCTTTAAGTTTCTGCATCTCACTGTTGAGTCTTATTGATTTTGTGATCCTGTAAAATCTCTAGGTATTTTAAGTGAAGATTTCTCCTATTCTAATTCTACATGTAAGCTATTGATTTTTTGAAACTTATTGCAGTACTTTATATTTATCCCTATTAGATTTTATCTTGTTTTAGATTTAATTAGTTATTAGACAAAAATTTGTTCCTTGTGAGCTAATTTTGCGCCCTGATTCCTTCACTCATCCTGTTAACTGACTCTCCTGGGTTTGTATGGTCTCTATATCCTCATCCACACTATTGAAAAAAATACTGAGAAGGAAAGAGCTGAAAGATATACCATCAGAGGCTTAGGTTTATGTTGAATCATTAATCAATACTTCTTGGAAATGATTGTTTAACAATCTAACCAAATTTAACACTCATACAGCTCAGTTTTCTATCTTGTCCATATGAGTAGATTAAAACATTTTAATCAAATGCCTTATTAAAATCATAGTACCCCATGAATATATTTTTCCTTGATCTAGTAACCCTTTAGTAGCTTTTCCCAAGGGAAATGTTATTTTGCTATGACTTTTTCCTTGCTCAATGTTCTACTTTTATAGGTACTCACAGGACAACCATTTACTATTTCACTTTGGATTTTTTTTCCCCCCAGGAATGACCGTAAGTTTATTTGACAAAAACTTTTTTTCACCTTTTAAAAATTCAGAGTTAATTGTCTTTTCTTGGTCTTCTGGAACCTTTGCAACTAACTTTTCTCTCAAAAAATAAGCAGAGCTAGGGTTACAGAAAAAAGTGAAATGATCCCTGCAGATGATGGGCTTACATTTGAATGGCTGGGAATACATGTTCTTATTTACCTATGGGAAGCAGAGGAAAAAAAAATGCATTCTAGGCACAACAGATAGTCTATGCAAAAGTAGAGATGATTGACTATGTGCCATGTAAAAGAAACAGTTTGTGGGAAAGGGAGTAACATATATTAAAGATTATACAAGAAATTGATTGTGAAAGGAATTAAATGCCAAATAGAGGAGTTTGTATTTTATCCTGGACAATATAAGCAACTTAGCAATGTAGTATAAAGAATTCAGGCCTAGGGGTCAGGAACAGCTGAGTATAAATCCTGTCTCAGATACTTAAAAGCAGCGTGAACTTGGATAAGTGCCTTAGCTTTGTTTTCCTCACCTTTAAATGGGGAAAATAATAGCACCTACCTACTAGAGTTGTTAAGAAGATAATGATATAATTTATGTAAAACACTTTACAAACATTAACTAGTTCTATGGAATCTTGCTTTTTTAGTAAAGCATCACTGTAGTTTTTTGAGCAGTTGTAGTGACATGGTCTGATTTAGACTTTAGGAAAATCTCTTTATCAGCTATAGAAAGAATGGGGAGATTGATGGAAATAGGTTTGAGGCAAGGAGACCAGATAGGAGGCTTTTGCAGTAATCCACGTGAGAAATGATGAGTACTTAAACTGGATTGGTGACTTTACAAGTGGAGTGAGTAACATAACAAAAAAAAAAAAAGATTGAGAACATCTGTTCTGGGCAGTTCCAGAGCGTATTTCACCTTTCATCAGGCCTTGCCTTCCTGAATATCTTGATTATCAGTTCTGTCCCTGTGAGTATATCTCCCCAATCCCCATTTATCTCGAAACAGCAATCAAACCAATATGATCATTGCTACCTGAGACATCGTGGCAATTGACTGTCTGATGTCTCCATTCAATCTTCCTGCCACGACTACCATTATTCCTCTTTATGTGAGGTTTCATTTTATTGGAATATAAGCTCCTTGAAGGCAGGTGTAACTTTATTTTTATATCTCTCTCTATATATCTATATTTTTATATCTCTACCTTTATAGTAGGCTGGCACCTAGTACTTAACAAATGATTTTTTGATCATTTGTTCATTTATTCATCCTATTCAATAGGATAGAAAAACATAATTGTCATAGTAAGGCTCCCAATCCTTGATCTTTTTCATTAAAGAATATCTTTGGATAATAATACCAGGCAAAGTTGAAGTTGAGTGGTTATGTCTTTCCAATATATCATTTCTCTCAAGCAATGCTCTATTCATTTCTTATTCTTATGCGACTTAAAAATCCCTTTTTATTGCCTATATTATGTCTCAGCCTAATTACTAAGTACAAAGTCCTCTTGTCAGTTCTTATTCCCCCTTCATGTTTTTCAGCAGTTGATTTACCTCTAAAAGTTTCTTCACCTTTTGATTTCCATTATATTTAACTATGCTCACTTTTTTCATACCTTATTGATACTCCTTAATTAGAAACTTCCTGGGTCTAGGAGAGGCCAGGACTTTGCAGCTGAGCTACCCATAGTTGTTTTTATCATTTTTCAGTTATTGCTTTTATTGTTCAAAACTAAAATATTCCAAGCAGTTGAGCAAAGTTCTGACCCTTCATAGCTTTTTTCTTCTCCTATGTCCTGCCTGAGGCCATTCCCAAGTTCTGCCCTCACAGCTCTGCTCTTATTTTTTTATATTTTCTTTATATTTTCTCCTTTCAGTAATCACTTTTACATTGATGATGCTCAAATATATACAAGGATACCTTAGAGATAGTAAGGATTCTATTCTAGACCACCACAATAAAGCAGATATCTTAGTACCATAAATCATACAAATTTGGAACTATATCCAAAAGGCTATCAAACTGTGCAGATCCTTTAATCCAGAGTGTCTCTCCTGGGCCTGCATCCCAGAGAGATCATTAAAACCAAAGAAAAGGACCCAGATGTCAAATATGTTTGTGGCAGCCCTTTTTTGTAGTGGCAAGAAACTGGAAGCTGAATGGATGCCCATAAGTTGGAAAATGACTGAATAAGTTATGATTTTTGAATGTTATGGAATATTATTGTTCTGTAAGAAACAATCAACAGGATGGTTTCAGAGAGGCCTGGAGAGACTTACATGAACTGATGTTCAGTGAAGTAGTAGTAGAATTAAGAGAACATTATACACAGCAACAACAAGATTATGGAGTTTTGATGGACATGGCTCTTTTCAATAATGAGATAATTCAGGTCAGTTTCAATTGACTTGTAATGGAGAGAGCCATCTGCATTCAGAAAAAGGAGAATGGGGACTGAATGTGGATCACAACATAATATTTTCAACTTGGTGTTGTTGTTTGCTTGTTTTTTTCCTTTCTCATTTTTTTTCTTTTTTGATTTGATTTTTTCCTTGTGCAGCAAGATAAATGTGAAAATATGTTTAGAAGAATTGCACATTTAATTTATATTGGATTACTTGCTGTTTAAGAGAGCAGGGGAAGGGGAAGGGTGGGAGAAAAATATGGAACACAAAGTTTTGCCGGGGTAAATGTTGAAAACTATTTTTGCATATACTTTGAAAATAAAGAAAAAACTATTATTTAAATTTTTCTAAAATATGTCATATGAATTTGTTTCCCTATGCATATAACAATTATGTTTATGCTACATTATATTAAGTGTATAAAAGTATTATGTCTAAAAATATATAAATATATATGTACATTAATTAAAAATACTTTATTGCTAAAATATGTTAATTTCCTGAGCCTTCAATGAGTTCTAATCCTTTTGCTGGTGGAGGTTCTTGCCTCCATGTTGATCACTTGCAGTGGTAGTTACTGAAGGTTGTGCTAGCTGTGGCAATTTCTTAAAATGAGACAATAATGAAGTTTGCTGTATCAACTGGCTCTTTTACTTGAAAACATAGAGGAAATGGTAAGGTTATTAAGTGGCCTAATTTCAATATAGTTGTGTCTTTGGGAATAGGAGGACCAGAAGATGGGGAGAAAGACAAGAAGGAGCCAGTCAGGGGAGTAATAAGAATACACACAACATTAAGTTTGCCATTTTATATTAAGGATGCAATTTGTGGTGTCTCAAAACAATGACAACAGTACTATCAAAGATCATTGACAGATCACCATAATGAATATAATGATGGAATTATTGTAGAACTATCAAAATGTCTACAGAGACAAGATGTGAGCACTTGCTGTTGGGGAAAAAAAATGATGCCATTAGTGTAGGATTAGTGTAGGATTGCTGCAAAACTTCAATTTGTTTTTTTAAAAAAAAGAAAAGAAAAAATAATAGCTCTAGGGTGTAGTAAAAGGAAGCTCAATAAAATGAAGCATATCTGTATCTCCCAAGGTGCCCTTTTTCAACTGCTAGTTAGATATTTCCACTGATGATACCGGAATGCCCTGCAGCATTTTGAACCCTCTGACAACTGAATGTTTGCTGTTAAAAACCTCACTTTTCTGTATCTTTTAGGAGAGTACCCTTCTTTTTGACTTGCCTATTCTTGTTTTGTACCAATATTCTTCCAGTTATCTTGGTTCAAATCCTCACTTTCCCATTTGATTTATTCTTTGCTGCTACCTCAAAAATCCAACTAGTCATCTTCCTTTTCAATGTTTTCCACTCTTCATTTCTATTTTTACTTTTATCACTCAAGCCAAGCTTTTTTTAAAATTTCATTTCTAGAGCATTTGAGTCTATCTACTAACTGAGGTCCTTTTCACCAGTCTCTCATATGGCAAGCCATCCTATGTATTATTTCTAGATCATTATTAATAGCCTAATAAATTTGATTCATTCAAATTCTCCAAAACCTACAAAAGTTCTTTGTTGCCTATGGAATAAAATCTAAACTTCTTATTTTGACATCTTGAGACTCTTCATACTCTATTCCTCAATTATGTGCCATCCAAACTAGATTGTTCAATTTTCACCACATAGATGATTTGAATTTTCTCATCTTTTTTCTTTTGACATGTTCTCCTCTCCATTTCTGCTTGTAGAAACTTTAACTTAGAACATAGACTCATGGTATCTCCATGGCAAGATACCTTAGAATTTTGCCTCATTCTTTTCATTGAAATGCAGAAAAAGGATTTGTTTGGAGTCACACTGCTGAGAGTGAGTGAGTGAATCAAAGCCTTTGGAATTCCAGGCCAGCGCTCTTTTTCTTTTACCTTGGCAATAAACTATTACACTTGGAAAGGCTTTGAGTCAAGCAATCTCAAGTTTCCTCCCTGCTCCTATATTTCTTTGTTTACATTATCATCATTTTTTCTGACTATGCTTTATAAATCATCTATTTTAATACGTTATTGTTAAATAATTATTCAATTGTGTCCAACTCTTTGTGGCTCCATTTGGTGTTTTCTTAGCAAAGAGACTGCAGTAGCTTGCCATTTCCTTCTCTAGCTCATTTTACAAGTGAGGAAATGGAAGCAAACAGGATTAAGTAACTTGCCCAGGGTCATACAGCTAGTTAATGGAATCTTCCTGACATCAAGCCTGACACCCTTCTCTATTGTACCACTTAACTGCCTCTATTTTTATATGCTTCCCCTCATAATTTTAATACTAATAATTCACATTAATATGGGTTTAAATTTTACAGCCCAGTAATCTGTGCCCATTTTTTTGATTAATCTATTATATAACTGAAGCTCAGAGCAATTTTAAAATTTTTTTGTTCATTTTGAACTTAAATCCAAAATGAAGAAAGAAAAAACAAAACATTTTCTTGTACATAGCAGAACATGAGAGAAGTCAATATAAAAATAAGTTTCTATTTCTCAAAAATCTATATATCTTACATATTGTATCCAAAACAACATAGCTTTTCATTCTTCCTTCAAGGTGTTTCCTTTTGGTTCTCCGGTGTGTACTTTTCCCCCCTTCCTTCAACCCCCCTTTGCCAAAAGGCTACAATTGAATGGGAAAATATAAACACATACATACATACACACACATAAACATATACATATATATATACATACACAATATGTGCATATATATATATATCTGTCTATACTATGCATATTTCTATTTGCCATTTCTTTTTAGGAGGTGGATAACATCTTCCTTCATAAGTCCAAGTCTTTCCATGTTTTTCTAAATCAGTCAGCTCATCATTTCTTATATCAGTATCCCTCAGAATCATATGTTATCTAAGAGATTGTCTATGAAAATCCTGTCCCAATTTTCTGCTTTCCTTCTAATTGAGTCTCACAGGATTTAAAAGATTATTTCAGTAGAGCACTGGATCTGGATATGTGACTCTGGGCATATTAAACTCTGCCTCAGATTTCTCAAATATGAGGTGGAGATAATAACTGCTTCCCATGGATAGTGGAAGGATAAAATGAGATAATATTTGTAAAATTCTCTATAAATCTTAATGTGCTTATATGCTACTGACTTTTGTTGTTGTTGTTAATTATTATTATGCTACTTTAAAAAAATTTCCATAAACATTTTTGAAGGCAGTGCCTAGAGTCATATTTACCTTTGAATCTCTTACAATAATAACTGTACAGTAAGTACAATGCTTTGTATTTAACAGTAGCTCAGTGTTTGTTGAATTCTGAGATTTAATCTTCCTGGATAATATTTTTATAGCTCTGTAACTCCTTTTTTTCTTTGTTTTTGGTTATGTGAAACACTCTCTCTCTCTCTCTCTCTCTCTCTCTCTCTCTGTCTCTGTCTCTCTCTGTCTCTCTCTGTCTCTCTCCCCTAAGTGACTTACACAGGGTCACACATCCAGGGAATGTCAAAAGTATCTGAGGCCACATTTGAACTCAGGTCCTGCTGACTTCAGGGCTGGTCCTCTATCCACTACACCAAGTAGCTGCCCCTAATCTCTCTCTTAGAGTGTCCTATTTAAATCTGACCTTAACTGTGTACTCTCTCTATTCAACATCCACTTAGGTTTCTTTACCTGTTCTCTCCCTTTCACTGGTTTTATTTACAGTTTTACAGATAGAATTTTATTTTAAGGACTTTTCTTTCACCTTTGACAGGCCTCTGGGCATTGAATCACACTAATCCTTTCTCATATTTTTTGAATTTTTATGACATATTGATAAGCCCAAATTAATCTTTTTTTGGCCCAAATGAATCTTTAATATGCACTAGGTTATCTGATGCTGCATTATTCAATCACTGAATTTGAAAGACGGGAGGGAGCTCTATAAGGCCTTCTAGTCTAATCAATATACAGAAGGAATTCCCATTTTAAGATAGCTAATGTGTTACCTCCTACAGGAAGATACCCAAATTGAGGGAACCACTTCCATTTCTAGATAGTTCTAATAATTAGGAAGACTTTTATGCACATTAAGCCCAAATTTGCTTCTCCAAAGATTCTACCCATTATATTTATTGCTTATTTTATGCAGTTACAGTCTTTATTACATGCTAATTCTCTAATTGTTTTATGTATAAGTTCTAATATCTCCAAAATAAAATAAGTCTTATAGAGCAAAATCCTAAGCAAGGACAACACAGAATTGAAAACTTCTGAGTTTTAGACTGAAACCCTATTGTTTCCATTTCACATGCTATCCTCGAAGGAAATTTGTGTATTGAGTAGAGTACTAAACCTGGCCTCAAGAAAACCTGAGTTCCAATCCTGCTTCATACACTCAATTAAGAAAGGTATATGAACATTAAAAAGCTGTTTTATGAGTAATATTTTAACAAGTTATAATATGACTCTTTTTTGAAAAGAGCTTTAAAATATCAGTGATCAGCTATATTAATTTTTATAAACTTTAAAGTCCTCTATAAATATAAGTTTATAACGTATATTCTAGGAAGCTTTTTGTATATATCCTCTGTCCAAGCATCTTTGAGACAAACTCAAACAAAGTAATTTGACTGGGAAGCCTCTCTGCTTTCTTCTAGCCTTCCAAGTCTGGGTTCCTGGGATTCTAACTAGAAATTTAGGTGCTGTGAAAATTAATTTTTTTTTCTCCCACTGATACTACCTTTCTGAAAGCAAGTAAAGAAAGTAAAGTAAATTTTGGAGTGAACTACAAATGTATTGTTGGTGGAGAGTGAAATGTTTTGGAGATCAATTTGAACTATGCCCAAAGGGCATACCCTTTGATCTAGCAATGTCTTTACTGGATCTGTATCCCAAAGAGATCATAAAGAAGGAAAAGAATCCAAATGTGCAAAAATGTTGGTAGCAGTTCTTTCTGTGGTGGCAAAAGATTGGAAAATGAGCATGTGCTGATCAGTTGGGGAGTAGTATTGTTCCATGAGAAATGATGAACAAGCTGATTTTAGAAATCTGGAAAGATTTACACAAACTGGTGCTGAGTGAAACAAACAGAACCAGGAAAACATTGTACAAAGCAACAGCAAGATTATGCCATGAACAACTATAATAGACTTGGTTCTTCTCAGTGGTTCAGTAATCCAAGGCAATCCCAATAGACTTTGGATAGAAAATGCCATCTGCATCCAGAGAGAGAACTATGGAGACTGAATGTGGGTTAAAACATGCTATGTTCACTTTTTTTTTCTTCTGTTTTTTTTTCTCATGATTTTTTCCCCTTTTGTTGCAACTTTTCTCTCCCAACATGACTCGTAAGGAAATATGTGGGGAAAAGGAATGTACATGTATATCCTCTCCCCAAATGTTGGTTTTTTTTATGTGTAACTGGGGAAAATAAAAATTTAAAAAATTGCAACTAGAAAAAATAAACATTAAAAAAAGAAAAGGGGCAGCTAGGTGGTGCAGTGGATAGAGTACCAGTCCTGAAGTCAGGAGGACCTGAGTTCAAATCTAGTCTCAGACACAAAGCTTCCTAGCTCTGTGACTCAGGACAAGTCACTTAACCCCAAATGCCTCAGCAAAAACAAAAACAACAACAACAACAACAAAATACTATGAATGTATTCATACATAAGAGATTCTATTCATCCACTGTTTTCATTCTTAGGAGTAAAGATACTTAAGTCATGGATATGAACGAAAATGTGCTTAGAAGAAGGGTTTCTTCTCAACTTCACCCTAGACAAGAGGATTTAGATGTCTTGCATTACATAATCCAAAACAGGAATTCATTTATGCAAAAAGATGACGAAAGTGATCACGTTCAGGTACCAGTAAGACATTTTTCTTTTTAAAATTTATTGTAATTATTGTAATTGTAGTTCGAGAATTTTATAACATCTTTTTGTTTACACAATTTAACATTCTTAAAAGAGAAATTATAGACTGAAATCTAAAGACATATATTTCAATGCAGAGTCCATTATAATTTAACTGAAATATTTAAAAATTAGAAATCCTAAGTGTTAGTATGATTTTCCTGATTTGTTTCAATATAAGTTTTAAAAAATTGATTGTTTCAATATAAATTAAAAAAGCAATGGGAAGATAAGGGAAGGAATTTTCTCAAGGACCAGTCTGTTGGATTAACTTACTCTATTTTTCTGAATGCTAGTACTTTATTAGAACAGTGTAGAAATGCTTACAGTAAACACATTTATGTTAATGGTTATATGTTAACATTGTCTATATGTTATGGGCTTAGATATGTATGCGTATTTAACAAGATAGTAATGCTCTCAATAGTGTGGTCCTAACTTTAAAGTAGTTTATTGGCTTAGAAATTTTATGAAACTTTTTCATTGAAACAAATACTACTGAGAAGAATGAAAAATTTTTAAAAATTTGCTTTCAAAGAAACACACGAACTAGAATGAAAGGAACCCAAGAATCAGATCCAGTTTGGACCTGATTAAAAATCCCATTTTCATTCCTTCCCATTTTAAGTATTTAAACAGGATCTGCTTAACTCCTTAACAACCCTCTCTATAATAAGGCAACCCATTTTTCTTTTGGACACCTCTGTTCAGAAATTTTGCCTTATTTCAAGCCTAAATCTACTTTTTTTAGGTTTTCCCATTTTGTTTCTGGTTCTACCCTTGGAACTCGGAGTCAACTTCCCTTTATATGTGACAACTCTTAAAGTCTTTTCTCTCCAGGCTAAACATTGCCTGATATATATTTTAATTGTTTTTTTCTTGGTTATATATGCATATTAATTCTTAATACATATTTCTTTATCAGTTATGTTGGGAAAGAAAAATCAGAACAAAAAGGAAAAACTATGTGATGAAAAAAACAGAAGAAAAAGGGGGAAAAAGGGAAACATAGAATATGTTGCTTCTAAGAATCATGTCTTTCTTTTTTTATTGTAACTTTTTATTTACAAGATATATATGTATGGGTAATTTTTCAGCATTGATATTTGCAAAACTTTTTGTTCCAATTTTTCTCTTCCTTCCCCCCACCCCCTCCCCAAGATGGCAGGTTGACCAAAACATGAAAAATATGTCAAAGTATAAGTTAAATACAAAATATGTATACATATCCATACAGTTATTTTGCTGTACCAAAAGAATTAGACTTTGAAATAGTGTATAATTAATCTGTGAAGAAAATCAAAAATGCAGGTGGACAAAAATAGAGAGATTGGGAATTCTATGTAGTAGTTCATAGTCATTTCCCAGAGTTTTTTTGCTGGGTGTAGTTGGTTCAATTCATTACTGTATTGGAACTGATTTGGTTCATCTCATTGTTGAAGAGGGCCACATCCATTAGAATTGATCATCACATAGTATTGTTGTTGAAGTATGTAATAATCTCCTGGTCCTGCTCAGTTCACTCAGCATCAGTTCATACAAGTCTCTCCAGGCCTTTCTGAAATCATCCTGCTGGTCATTTCTTACAGAACAATAATATTCCATATTATTCATATATCACAATTTATTCAGCCATTCTCCAATTGATAGGCATCCACTCAGTTTTCAATTTCTGGCCACTACAAAGAGGGCTGCCACAAACATTCTTGCACATACAATCCTTTTCCCTTCTTTAAAATCTCTCTGGGGTATAAGCCCAGTAGTAACACTGCTATGCACAGTTTGATAACTTTTTGAGCATAGTTCCAAATCGTTCTCCAGAATGGCTGGATGTATTCACAATTCCACCAACAATGTAGCAGTTTCCCAGTTTTCCCATATTCCCAAATCAATAATGATCTCTAGTTCTTATTTGGTCATAAATTCCTTCCTCTTCCACAGGTCTGAGAGATAAAGTATCCCATGCTCTTCTAATTTTTTTATAATCTCATTCTTTATGCCTAGGTCATGAACCCATATTGACCTTATCTTGGTGTACGGTGTTAAGTATGAATCAATGCCTAGTTTCTGTCATACTAATTTCCAATTTTCCCAGAAATTTTTGTCAAACAGTGAATTCTTATTCCAAAAGCTGGGGTCTTTGGGTTTGTCAAACACTAGATTATTAAAGTTATTAATTGTTTTGTCCTTTGAACCTAACCTATTCCACTGATCAACTAGTCTATTTCTTAGCCAATATCTGCTCCTTTATAATAATATATAATATATATAAAATATAATAATTTTAGATCTGGTACAGCTAGGCCACCTTCATTTGATTTTTTTTCCATTAATTCCCTTGAAATTCTTGACCTTTTGTTTTTCCATATGAACTTTGTTGTTATTTTTCTAGGTCATTAAAATAGTTTTTTTTGATAGTCTGATTGGTATAGCACTAAATAAATAGATTAGTTTAGGTAGTATTGTCATCTTTATTATATTTGCTCACCCTATCCAAGAGCATTTAATATTTTTCCAATTGGTTAAATCTGACTTTATTTCTCTTTGTAACTCTAGCTGTTGATTTTGTTAGCGAAAGATAAGAATGCCAATGACTTATGTGGATTTGTTTTGTATCCTGCAACTTTGCTAAAGGTGTGGACTATTTCTAATCGCTTTTTAGTAAAATCTCTGGGGTTCTCTAAGTATACCATCATATTATCAGCAAAGAGTGATAATTTAGTTTCCTCATTACCTACTCTAATTCCTTCAATCTCTTTCTCAACTCTTATTGCCAAAGCTAGCATTTTTAATACAATATTGAATAGTAATGGTGATAGTGGGCAACCTTGTTTCACTCCTGATCTTATTGGGAATGAGAACCATGTCTTGCATAGTTCATCATCACGCAATCTTAACCGTTACTGTGTACATTGTGTTCCTGGTTTTGCTCAGCATTGTTCATGCAAATCTTTCCAGGACTTTCTAAAGTGAGTTTGTTCATCAGTTATGTAGAACAAAAATATTCCATTATTTTCAAATACCATAACTTATTTAGTCATTCCTCAATTGATGAACATCTACTCACTTTCCAATTCTTTGCCACCACAAAAATATCTGCTACCAACATTTTTAGCATAGGTGGATCCTTTTCCTTCTTTTATGATTTCTTTCGGATACAGGCTCAATAGAGACACTGTTGGATCCAAGGATTTGCATAGTTTAGTTACTCTTTGGGCATCATTCCAAATTGTTGATTGGATCATTTCACAACTCCACCATTAGTGCATTGGTGCACCAGGTTTCCCACAGCCCCTCCAACATTTAAATTATCTTTTTCTGTCATTTTAGCCAACTTGAGAGAGATGGTAACTCAAGAGTTGTTTTAATTTGTATTTCTCTAAAAAATAGTGATTTATAGCATTTTAATATGACTGTAGATGGCTTTAATTTCATCAACTGAATATTGTCTGTTCATATCCTTTGACCATTTATCAATTGAGTAATGACTATATTATAAATTTGACTCAGTTATTTATATGTTAGAAATGAGGTCTTTATCAGAAACATTAGCTGTAAAAATTTTCTCCTAGCTTGGTACTTCCCTTTTAATCTTCTTTATGTTGTTCTTTTTTGTATAAAAACTTTTTTATTTAATGTAATTAAAGTCCATTTTGCATTTCATAATGTTCTCTAGTTGTTCTTTGGTCATAAATTTCTCCCTTCTCCAAATATCTGATAGATAAATCATTCCTTGCTCTCCTAATTTGCTTATGGTATCACCTTTTACACCTAAATCATGCATCCATTTTGACTTTATTTTGGTATGAGGTGTGAGATAAAGATCTTTGTCAAGTTTTTGACATATTATTTTCCTGTTTTCCCAACAACTTTTGTGTAATAGTGAGTTCTTATCCCAGATGGTGTTTCAGTGTTTATCAAACACTAGATTATTATAGTCAGTGATTATTGTGTCATGCAGATTTAATCTATTTCACTGATCCACCACTCTGTTTCTTGGCAAATACCAAATGGTTTTGATGACTGCTGCTTTAGAATAGAGTTTTAGATCTGGTATTGCTAGGCCACCCATTCTTTGTATTTTTAAAATTAATTCCCTTGATATTCCTTTCCTTTTGTTCTTCCAAGTTAATTTTGTGATTATTTTTTCTAGGTCTATAAAATAATTTTTGGTAGTTTGATTAGTATGACACTGAACAAATATATCTCTTTAGACAGAATTGTCATTTTTATTATATTAGCTCTGATTACCCATGAGCAATTGATATTTTTCCAGTTGTTTAGATTTAACTTTATTTGTGTGAAAAGTATTTTGTTATTGTGTTCATATAGTTCCTGGGTTTGTCTTGGCAGGTAGACACCCAATATTTTATTTTGTCTACAGTTATTTTAAATGGAATTTATCTTTCTATCTCTTGCTGATAAGTTTTGTCAATAATATGTAATATATACATATATATATATATATATATTACATATTATCTTTCTATCTCTTGCTGATAAGTTTTGTCAATAATATGTAATATATACATATATATATATATATATATATATATACAGAGAGAGAGAGAGAGAGAGAGAGAGAGAAATGCTTATAATTTGGGTGAGTTTATTTAATATCCTGCAACTTTGCTAAAGCTGTGAATTGTTTCCAGTAGGTTTTTGGATGATTTTCTAGGATTCTCTTAATATATCATCATAGTATCTGCAAAAAGTAATAGTTTTATCTCCTCATTTCCTATTCTAATTCTTTTAATTTCCTTTTTTTTTATTATTGCTAAAGCTGACATTTTAGTACAATATCAAATGACAATGTTTCATTATTATCATTCTCTTGGATGAGATTATTAATTGTTTTTTATGATATGTTGTTTGTCCCACTCATTCTGTAGAATCAGATTATTTAATTTTCAATTGGCTTTTATTCCATCTTTTCCTGGCTCTTTATTGATTATATTTTTTATTGCATCATGGTCTGAAAAGGAAGAATTTACTATTTCTGCCTCTCTGCATTTGATTGTGAGGTTTTTATATCCTAATACATGGTCAATTTTTGTGTATGTTCCATGTACTGCCAAGAAAAAGTATATCTCTGTTCCTATTCAATTTTTTCCAGAGAGCTAGCATAGCTAATTTTTCTAGGGTTCTATTAATCTCCCTGTTTTCTTTCTTGTTTATTTTGTGATTAGGTGTATCTAATTCTGAGAGGAAAAGGTTGAGGTCCCCCACTAAAATAGTTCTGCTGTCTATTTCTTCCTGTAACTTCTTCTCTAAGAATTTGAATGCTTCACCACTTGGTGCGAATGCATATAATATCGATATTATTTCATTAACTCTGGTACCCTTTAGCAAAATGTAATTTCCTTCCTTATCTCTTTTAATTAGATCTATTTTTACTTTTCGTTATCTGAGATCACGATTACTGCCCTACTGGTCTGTTCTGCTACTGAGCCAGGATAGAAGCTCTCTTTTGCTGATCTGCTATGATAAAGACCCTCTCACAGGCTTTCCCAGACACCATCTGAGCTGGGCTGAACACACTTTCATTCCAATGAGACTGACCTTTCTTGAAGTCCTTCCAATCTATCTTGAGCCAAATAATGGTTTCATTCCCTCAGACTCTGTTCAAAGGTTTGGTTTCATGTGATTTTCAAGGGAAACTGGGAAAGCTTGATCAGTTCCTTGGCTTCACTCCACTATCTTGGCTCTGCCTCTGGAATTCCATTGCCTGTTCCTTCCACTGATCTATCTGATCTGATTTCAAGACTTTACATACTCTTGGCTGTTATCTTCAGCATGGCTCACCAGACAATCAAAAACCTTTCCTAATATGTGGCACATAGAACTAAACATAGTATTACAGTTATCTAACTGGGTACAGCAGGAATAGCACTTCCCTAATACTGAACTCTGGGACTTTTGTAATATAGCCTAGGAGAGCATTTCCTCTTTTAATTGCTATATCATAGTATTGACTCATGTTGAGCTCACCGTGCTCTGAAACTACTAAAACTTTTTCATACTGGCCAACTAGGAGTCTGTTTCTTTAATCTACATTTGAGAATTTGACTTTCTGTACCCAGTAATACCACTCAACATCATTCCTTTTGCTTTAATTCTTTTCTGTCTGGTTCATCCTTCTACACTGGCCAGGGTTTCTCAGTCAATTAGCAAAGGATTCCGATTTTTTTTTCTTTTTATGATGTCTTCCTGTTGCTTCTCAGCAAGTCATTTAGCTAAATCTGAGCCTGCTTCCCCTGTAATTCAATGCTTTAGGCTATTTTATCTACATAAGTCATTACTTTAGTTGTTCTCCTGCAGAGGGCCATTGAAAAGTATGTATGTGTGTGTGTGTATGTGTGTATACTATTCATAAATATATAAAAATATATATTTGTGTGTATATATATATATATATAGAGAGAGAGAGAGAGAGAGAGAGTGTATACAGAACTACTGCAAAGTGCCATTACTGATGATAAAAAGAGAAGATTTCAAAGTATATAAATATATAAATACACACACATATGGATAATATAGTACAGTATAGTTTGGTTCTACTGCAAAGTGCCGTTATTGATGGTCAAGGGAGAGAAGAGTGAAATCTCCTAGAAATGAGAAATGATTCCCTTGTAAGGTCTGGGTTTTTCCTTAGTTGGCTCTATTTTAGACTGCTAGAGATGGCTTCCAAGAGAGGATGTCTGCAGGACTGGCATTCCTGTTATCAGGAATGTGTATGATTCTTCAGGCAACCAGTGGATAACTGCCTTACATATCCAGGGTCACTAGGAAAACTTCTGCATGCCTCCTAAAGGAATAAAAAAACTTATATCTCTTTTATAAGGTGTAAATATACCCTGTGCATTTTGAGGAATGTTATTTCATGATACATTCAAGGTATCATGTCCTTTATAAGATTTAAGATTATCTATTTGAAATCTTATAAGATGTAAATATGGTTGTTCCAATTCTTAAAGCGGGCAATGAGACCTTAAATCGCTTTGTCCCTTTTACTTTTTCCTTACATTCTGAAGTATAATCAAAAGAGCTGGTTAGATGCAATTATCTGTGGTCCCTTGATCAATTCAGTCTACATTTCCTTTCTCTAAAAGTACTTGCATACAAGTACTTTTAATGAAGTACTCTAGATTCCCTTATTCCATTTATTTACAATGAGATGGTCTTTCTTCTATCCAAGAATAACCTTTCTATATATCATTCTCCTCATTATCTTTAATCTTTTCCTATCTACTAGTTTTTACCTCTGGCCTTAAAACATTCTCAAGTCTTTTTTCATCTTTATTAAACAAAAATGAATAAATTTGCCTTAGATCTCACAATCCCATCAAATTAGATTCCTATTTTTTCCTCCCTTTTTCAGTCAAACTTATTTTTTTTAAAAAAGCTTTCTACTCCGTCTCCTCTTTCTTACTCTTTAACTTTTTGTAATCTGGTTCCTGATGTCAACCCTCAACTAAAATAACACTCTAAAGATGCCAATGATCTCTTGATTGCCAAGTCTTTGCTTATTCTTCATCATTTTTAATGCTTTGCTACAGTTGACACTGTTGATCACCTTCTCACCTTGGACATTCTTCCTTCTTGGTTTCTGTGATATTCTATCTTCTGGGTATTCCACCCATCTATCTATTCTTTTTGTGGATCCTAAATATAGGTATGATTATTTCTCAGCACTCTGTCCTAGGCACCTTCCTCTTCAACCTTCTTCCTGTCAGCTCAGTGACTTTCATGTCTGCTTTGGCCAGAAACCTTGAGGGTCTTTCCCTCCAAGATTCATTCATTTATTCATTCATTCATCTAGACTTTTTTGGACAAGGTGAAAGAGGAGGTTGTTTGCCTCAACTATTACTTAGCCTTAACCACTGAATGGGTACCACTTCAGTCAAACTGAGACCTGTTGAAAACTTTAACTTATAAAATTCATTTCTCCCATTTCATCCAGGGCCATTTTTATCCATTTTAATCTATATCTGGCCACTGGATCTAGATGGCTCTGAAGGGGAGAGTGAGACAGGTAACTTTGCATAGCACTCTCTCACTTCAATCCCCTTCAATATGGAAGGGATAACTATCCCTAGTAGTCATTTTCTGAAGATAGCTTAATCTCAGAATGTCCAAAATAGAACTATCTTTTCCCCACAAACCTACCTCTCTATTTTTCTTCCCTATTTCTGTGGAAGGCATCACAATTCATTCAACAATATGGGTATCACCCTTGAATTCTCATTCTCCTTCAGTTCTCATATTTAGTCATCTGCCAATTCATGACATTTCTACATCCACAACATCTCTTTTCTCTTATTAGTTCTGGACTTTATCACTTCTCACCCACAGTATTGCAATGGTTCTTCAATAGTTTTATCTATCTCAAGTGTCTCCCCACTCCTATTTTATCTTCTGCTGAAGTGATTCCCTCCATACACCACTCCCCCCAGTCAGTAAACTCCTATGGCTTCCTATGGCCCATCAAATGAATTAGAGCTTTTGTTCAGCTTTCAAAAACCCTTTACAACCTCATCACAATCTAAATTTCCTGTCTCATCATTCTCATTTGACCATCTACTGTTCAGCCAAACTGGAATTCTCTTCATTTCTCACACAGAGCACTCTATCCTATTTCTCTTCATACTTTTACACTGGCCATTTCTGTATCTCTCACCTTTAAAAAAAAAACCACAACTTGAGCAGTATCGTCTATGTAAGCATTTTATGATCACTCCAAATGCTAAGTCTTTCTCCTTCTGACTCCCATGTATTTGATTTATCTTAATTTTGTATTTGTACTGCATGTACTTATAAGTACATGTATTTAAGTTCAAAATGAATGTTTTTTTTTAATTGTCTGAGGCTAGTTCCAATGATCTTGTGGTGAAGAGACCCATCTACACCCAGAGAGAGCACTTTGGGAACTTAGTGTGGATCACAACATAGCATTCTCACTCTTTTTGTTGTTGTTCTCTTGCATTTTGTTTTCTTTCCCATTTTTTTCCTGTTTGATCTGATTTTTCTTGTGGAGCAGGATAATTGTATAAATGTTTACATATATTGAATTTAACATATATTTTAACCTGTATAACATATATTGAATTAATTACTTGCCATTTAGGAGAAGGAGAGGAAATTTTGGAGCACAAGGTTTTGTAAGGATCAATGTTGAAAAATTATCCATATGTTTTGAAAATAAAAAGCTTTAATAAAAATTTTTAAAAAATAAAAATTCTCTGAGCTTTAGTTATATAGATTTATCTATAATATGGACACAGATCACTGGGCTATAAAATTTAAGTCCATAGTAATCTGAATTATTAGTATAAAAATTTGAGGGGAAGCATATAAAAATAGAATCAGCTAAGTGGTATAATATATGTGTGTGTGTGCGTATGTATATAGTACACACACTTGTATACAAGTGATATTACTTAAAGGTTCTTGAAAGAATTAATTGTTGTCATCTTTATGTTTGTATCCCTGGTGCCTATCACAGTGCCTGGCACAGAGTAGATACTTATTAAATCAATTGATTGATTGATTAATCTGAGAAGGCAGATGGTAGCAGTAATTCACTATTGGGTTTTGGACAAGGTTGAGAAGAAAAAGAATCCAGGGGACAAGAGGTATAGAGCATGGTGTAACCGTGAACTTCTCAAAATAGAATCAATTGGTCTTCTCCTTTGAGAATTTCAAGATTTAGGGAATTAGGACCACAAAGCTGCCTAGATTATAAGACATGTCCTTATGACAGAAATTTAAAGTTATACGAAATGGATAGAGCCCCTGTCCCAGAGTCAGGAAAACCTGAGTTCAAATGTGGCTTCAGATACTTAATAGCTCTATGACCCCGTACAAGTCACTTAGCATGTATGCCTCAGGTTCTTCCAATGTAAAGTAGTATAATAATAGCACCTACTTTTCAAAGTTGTTGTGAGGATCAAATGAAATATTTGTAAAAGCTACATAGATGGCTCATAGTAGGTGTTATTATATAAATACTTATTTCTTCCCTTTCCTCCTTTGAACAAAATTGGTCATTTTAATTATGGTGTTTATAGAGATTATATTGAGGAAAGAGTAAGAGAAAAAAGAGTCAGAAAAAATTTATTGGCAGAACAAGATAGGCTAATCCATGCAATTTGAAGCCCTAGGTGTGTTTCAGATATTTTGTTCCTTTTTGTTCCTTTTGAGAATAATAGTCAAAGGAGTTCCAGTATCTGTAACCCTAAACTGCCCTGTGTGTTTTGGTTTTCATGTTATCAATTGTCTAGTAATAGGCATACTTACATGTAAAGGGAAAGGATATGAGGGGGAAAAGGTGCCCAAGATCAGGAAAGGCTGCAAAAATGCTGTAAGTTGAATCAAAACCAACATGCAAATTTCTAGAAAATAAGTTATGTAAATTGAGTCCTATTTTACATACTAATGGTTAGAGATCAGCTTAGAAATGGTAAAAATATGTCATACCTGCATTTTAAAAATGAGAAGCAAACTTATATAAATGTCTTTCTGCAGCCAAATCCTCCACGGAATTCTTTTAGAAACGTTTCAGATATGTATGAAAGACTGAATAGGAAAAAATATGAGAAGATGGAAACCAGGCCAAGACTAAGGTAAATTAAGATGGAATTGAAAAATAAATTTGTGTTTTCTTTCCTGCTTCCTATGGAATTTTATTTTTTGAATAAATTCTAAAGCAAAATATCACTAAATTAGAAAAAAATGAGGTTAAGGTGACTTTTACTTGGTGAAAATTTTGTATTAGAGAATATTTTTAATGAAATAGTGTTATTACTTTTGAACACTAATCTGTTAATAAACTATCATGTGCCTCCTATGTGCTAGGCTTTGGGGGTAAAGAATCAGCCCCTGCCTTCTAGTTGCTTACAATCTAATGGGGAAAGGCAACACACAAAAAGAAGATAAAAAGCAACAGAAAGGTTCCTGGCATGGGAGCATCACAAAGAAGGCTAAATGGATCCAGCTGAGTAGAAAGTGAAAAGATCCTCAAAAACTAAATTATAAATATTTGCAATAAGCAAAGCAATTGTCCTTTAAATAAAGTACATCCTTCTCAGCCTATAATTTAATGCCCTCCACAGTCTGATTCCCAGCTACATTCTTTGCAGTTATTTTCAAATACTACGCTTTGTCACTTCTATATTCTAGCCAAATGGGATTTTACTAGTTGGTGGTTTTCTGCACTTGATACTCCCATCTCCATGCACAGACAGCATTTTCTGTACCATTCCAATCTCTTACAATCTTTTCAAGTTCTTTGAAAGACAAGGACTTTTGTCTTTGTATCCTTTGTGTATCCTTGAACATAATTAGAAATGTTTGTGCCTTGAAATAAATTGAGGAATATAAAAATATTCTGATAGGAATGAAATTATAATGTATCATAAATTTAATGCCACCCAGATGATACAATGGATATAGTATTGCTCTTATATTCAAGAAGACCTAGATTCAAACACAAACTTATTTAGAAACTTATGAGCTATGTGACTCTGAACAAGTGACAGTTTCTGAATGTCTCAGTTTCCTCAACTGCAAAATGGTAATAATAACAGAAATAATATCCTTGAGTTGCTGTAAGGATCAAGTGAGATCGTATTTGTAAAGCATAACATAACAATGCCTGTCACATAATAGACACTTAATGCTTATTTGATGTTACCACTATTTACCACCCCTTCTTAGTTTTTTCTTTCTAGGTTTTCATGTCACTGCTCTCTATAGCTTACCAGCTCTTTTTTTTTCATATTTATGTTCCTTTTTTCTACCTCCTCCTGCATGATTGCATGCTAAATCTCTAGAGTCTTTTTCTTTCTCTATGTATTTTCTCTCCATCTCTGTCTCTCTGCCTCTATCTCTTTCTCTCTCTCTCCTCTCATTCTCTTCCTCCCTTCCTCCTTTTTCTCTGTCTGTATGTCTATGTCTGTCTCTGTCTCTCTGTCTCCTTCTCTTATACATAATCAGATAATGTGGGTTCAGCTATATCTCAAGGTAGATGACTCCCAAATTTATACATCTAGTTCCAATATTCTACCTGAACCCTATCTTTGTTTCAGTAACTGCCTTCTGGAAATTTTTAACTGATATAAGCTGTGAGTATCTCAAACTCAACATATCCAGAGTCTCTTGCCCACCTTCCTCCACACACCTCTCTTCTAAAATTATTTCTGTTGAGAGGCACTACTGCCTTTTCAGTCATTCAAGTTCAAAACCTCATCCTTGATTAAGACAGCCCCATACCTCTCTAAAATAAACTCCAGTTTTCCCACTCACCCTGGGATCAAATATGAAACCGATTTGGCTGTTCAAAACCCTTCATAACCTCTTTCCTATCCAACCCCATTCCTGCCATTACCCACCTCTTGTGTACATCTTCTTATACTTTACCCTTACCTCCACATACTCTGTGATCCAATGATAGTTGTCTTAATAGTCCATCTCCCCAACTCAGAATATTTTTATTGACTGTTTTCCAAGCACTTTTTACTTTCTGCTTCCTGGCTTCCCTGGCTTTCTTCAAGCTTCAACAAAAGCTTGTACCTTCTACAAGTACGCTTTCCCGTGCTTAATGCGTATGCCTTCCCTCTGTTGATTATTTATATAGTCAGTATCTATCTTCCATGTACTGTTTCCATGTATTCCTCCTATTAGATTGTAAGCTAATTGAGATTAAGCATTTCCTTTACCTTTCTTTGTGTCTCCAGCACTTAGCACAATGGCTGGCAGATAGTAGGTTCTTAATAAGTGTTTATTGATTTTATTGACTCACCTCTCACTCATCTCTCAAATCTAGCCAGTTGCTAAAATTTTGTCAATTCTCTCTTAAATATATTTTTCACATATGTCTATTTGCTTCACTCATACAACCTATACCACCTTTCCCCCTCTAATCAGACTCTGTTTCCATCCCTATCCTTTCTAGTACTTTATCTATACAGTTGCCAAGTTGATATTCTTAAAATAAACATCTGATTATGCCATTTTCTTGTTCAAGAAGCTCCAGGAGCTCCCTCTTGTGTCTAGCATAAAATATAAGTTTAGCTGTTCAGCTTTCAAAACCTATTGCAACTTCCCCAACTTCAGTTTACTTTTCCAGGTTTACTTCACACGAGCTTGATACGTGAACTCTAAATTCTAGGATAACGCATTTGCATATTTTTCCCCAAACAAATAATTCTACCTGGCAACAAGTAGCCTATGCCCACATATTATTTTGTGTGTAACTTTGAAAAAACGGACTAATTTATTTTTGCCTTTGTATCCTCAACTCCTAGTATAGTGCCTGATACATAGTAGGTACTTAATAAATGTATGTTGAACCATCTTGAATTGAATCTTTCCTTCCACTGACCTCAATATAAATGCTTGCTGCCATGTTTTTTTTTTTTGGATTTATTCAAATGAGGATAGCTAGGATATCTTCTTAATATAGATTGCCATAGCATAAAGTAAAAAATGCACAGCAGAGAACAAAAGAATAAGCTTCAAGGAAGCAAAAAAAAAGATGGACAATCATGAATATAATCTCTTCTATTATTATATATGCTTTCTTGAAACAGAAATTTATTGTTACCTATTTTGAATTCTCCCTGATGTTCTGCTGGCCACATGACAATGTGGTATTTTTTTGTCCTTTTTTATATTTTCTATTTTGTTTGTTCTTATTTTGTATTTAGTTTTAAATAAATATTTTTAAAAGAATAATCTAGCAACTGGGAAATATATATGTGTGTGAATGTGTATGTATATATATATGTTTGTATATATATGTGTGTGTAAGTATATATATATATATATATATGTTTGCATATATATATTACCATGCTCCCTTACCACTAATTCATATACTTTTTACTGTTCTGAATAAGATAAAGTCACCCAAACCTATATTCTAGTTCTGATTTTCATCCTTTCAAGTCTCAGTGAAGTGTTGTAGAATAATATTAAATTTTTGAAAAAGGATGACTTTGTCATCTTAGAGAATCACCCATTTTTGGTCCCAGTTTCTTTATCTGTAAAATAAAGGATTTGGACTATATCAGCAGTTCTCCAAGTGTAGCCTGGGGAGTACTGAGGATTCTGAAGACTCTTTCGGGGGATAGTACACAGAGTCAAAACTGTTTTCATAATAATACCAACAGATTTTAATAAATAATACACTAAATATCTCTCATTATAACCCACAGAAACAAAATATCTACTAATTTTTAAGAATATAAAGGGGTTCTGATATTCAAAAATTTAAGAACGTGTGGATTAAATGATCTTTGAGGACTTTGTGACCCTTCACTATAACTCCTTGACTTGGTACTCCTAGTTCATTTTGAGTGCTAGTTAAATTTTGCTTATATTTGCATTTGAGATTAGCTGTTTGAGGATGGATTTAATTGCTGGCTACTTTCTTAGATTTTCTAGGTAGTTAAGTGGTATAGGACTGGGACTCAGAAAAATCCAATTGCAAATTCTTTCTCAGATATTTACTAGCTTTGTGACTTGGCAAGATGCTTAACTTCTCCCAGCCTCAGTTTTCTTATTTGTAAAATGTGAACTATAAAAGCTATTACCTCTCAGAATTGTTGTGAGGTCCGAATGTAAAGCACTTTGAAAACTTTAGAGTACTACATAAATACTAGCTATAATGTTATTTTTATTTTATTGAATGTGAATTTCTGGTTATCTCTGTTGCTATTATGTTATAATTGTTCTCAATGGTATCTAGCTTTATGGATATATGTTGGTAGTTTTCTCTTTTTTCCATCCTTTTCATTTTAAAACCTATTCAACTACATTTTAAAAATACCACAAAAGTATATACAATATATACAATTGAGTATATATTCTCAATACAGTTTTTAGAGGGAACTCTATTGTCAGTCATACATTTTTAAAGTCTACATTGAAAGTGTTGTCCTTCAAAAATCCAAATCCCATTTCCAGTCACCATCTTGTCAGCCAATTGTTCACTTCTCAGATGAACTTTTCTTCTCTCCTATTGGGCCTGGAGAGCCAGTCCTCTTTCCACTTTCCTTCAGACTTCCATTCTTCAATCACAATGGACACTAGAGGGTCTATCAAGAACAGGTCTTCCTGGTAACCCATTTCTTCCCTTGCCTATGCCTCCACTGCCCAGTTTCCACCAGATTCTAGACATCCTCTTTCAGCTAAATACTTATCCCCCACAACTACCTTTCCAGAAGGAATGCTGAGACCCACCTCCACTTCAACTGTTTGGAACAACTTCCTTCTCCATCCTAATAATTTGGGGGTCTATCTACCCCTTCAGCCCCACCCCTCCTTCTATACTTTTTCTTTCCCATTGTGAACATAGCTACTCACACTGGTTGGATCCTTAGATAAACATTAGATGATGAACTTACAATGCTTCTGGTAAGATGGTGGACCATCAGGCCTTACTATTTAATTTCTCTTACTAAAACACCTACAAGTCTTTTGGTTATAACCCTTTGATCTGCTGATATACCTGAAGGATTCCTAGATCCTTCCACTGAGTTGTTCAGATCACTGGGCCCCTGTAACAAACCTCACATGTTTGTGTATGTAGTCTACTCCAATTACAATGAGAAATCCTTTGAGACTCCTTTTGCTATTTGCAATTCCATCACAATGTGGGCACTTATTAAGTGTTTAATAAGTTCCTTTCCTGTCATTAACTTCAGGGGGCAGGAATGTTGAAAACTGAGTCTGTATCTCTGTCATTGTCAGTATCTTGTTTAAGTCTTAGTAATATTTAATATAAAGTCTTCTATGTTCCTCTTTCAGTGTCATTGTGTCCATGGGAATTCTCAGAAATTGTTATTTAGACAACATTTTTGACAAATTTTGGGAGTTTCTATGTTACATACATCACTGAGAAAGAGAAAGAGACTTCTCTATTGTTATCAGATCAATACTTCTAAGAAAGATGTCATCATTTACCATTCTTCTTTTTCTAACTTCTATCTGCTGCTCCATAGTTTGAGAGCAAAACAGAAAAATATCTGAATTTATTTTTCTACATGACATTACTTCATATACATGAAGACAATTGTCATGTCTTACTTGAGCCTTCTTTAGGCCATACATCCTAGTTTCTTTCACTGATTCTCACAGAGCACTTGAGGCCTTTCACCATTCTGGATGCCCTTCACTGTACTTTCTCTAGTTTATCCATGTATTTTCTAAAATATGACAGCCAGAGATACACACTAAATCTAAATGAAATCTAAATAGAAAATAATTGATAGATCCCTTTCTTTCTTGAAACACTCCCTTAATAACAGCTCAAGAAGTAACATTGGCTGTTTTGGCTATCTTATCACATTCTTCACTCACCTTGAGGATATAACCCAAGTCCAATCTTTTTTGGATAAACTATAATAGAGACACATTTCCCCCAATAAATCTTGTATGTGCAAAGCTGATATTTTAACCCACATTTAAGACTTTACTTTTATCCCTATTAAATTTTATCCTGTTAAAATCAGCCCAAAGTTCTATCCTGGAAAGAGCTTTATTTATTTATTTTTACTTTGGCTCTTTGCGTCATCTACATATTTGAAAATGATGACACAGGCAATCAGCAACCTATCTTATTTTCAATTTTAGGTTGAACTCTCTTCTTGCCTTCCCTTTGCTCCTCCCCTTGTCCAGGTCACCCTTCAGGGTGATTAACTGTTTACATTGGCTTGAATGAAATGAGAGTCATGTCATCTTTTCTTTTTAGTGAGATGATAGATTTACCATCTATCTTCTTTCTTCACTCTGCTGACTTACAGGACTTTCATAAGATTTACTGACATAATCAATCAAAAGATATATAAATTACTTGCCTCACTGCTGTGTCTTAGGACTTTGGGGTCTTTTCATTTGTTCTAGGTTATCTCAATTGGAGTGTGATCTCCTGGAGAGTAGAGATTGTCTCACTTTTCCTATTTATATCCTCAGCATCAGAGCTTAGTACATAATAAATGTTTAAAATGCTTTTTAATGCATTTATTTATTTCACCTGGTTTAGATCCTAGTTATTCTCATATATGAGACCCTAGCTCATTCTTGAGGAGTTCAGTGTTTACCTTAGTCTTCCTCTGATATGCAATGGCTGATTTATTTCAGGACTTTATTATATTTATAGATGTCTCCTTTAATACCATAGCCATGTACTTCATGAACTTCTTTGACTTTCTTGAGCTATGCTATCAATCAATGAGTATTAAATGCATATTATATACCAAGCATTGTTCTAGATCCTAGGAATAGAAGTACAAAAAAAAAATCAAACAATCCCCACAAGATGCCAAAGACTTAATCTAAAGTGCCAACTATGTGAATTGAAAGAAGGATTCAAGATATATTATAAATGCAGAATTCTATTTGCAAGTAGCCTGCAATTTAGCAATACAGATGAGAAGTACATTTAAAAAATATAAACATATTAACATATATTGGATTACTTGCTATTTAGGGGAGAGGTTGAGGGAAGGCAAGAGAAAACTGGAACACAAGGTTTTGCAAAGGTTAATGTTGAAAATTTATCCATGCTTATGTTTTAAAAACAAAAAGCTTTAATAAAAAATATAAATATAAAGCTTATAAATCTATGTATATATTTGTTCATATATAAACAAATTCTTAAATAATTGTGCATATATATTTGTAAAATAGTTGTTAATGTTTAAATATAACATTTTTAAAACAGCTATAAATACTTATATTCAAATAGTTGAATATAAGGTAATATAGGAATGAAAGTATTAGAGCTTAAAAGAAATAGAAAAGGCTTCTTAAAGAAGATGGTGCTTGAATTGCATTTTAAAGAAAAAAGAGATACTAAGGTGGAGCCTTTAAGGAGGCAGTGCATACCAAGCATGTGGGGTAGTCATAAATTTTTCAAAATTTGGCTGAGAAAGTTAAGAGAAATATAGATTAGTGGACATAGGATCATGGGAAGATTTGTTTGTTTGGTTTTTTTAAATGATAGAGGAGACTTAGGCATGTTTGAAGGCAATGAGGAATGAACCAAATAAGGAAAGATTAGATTCCAGGAAGAAGGTAGATGTTTGAAGATGCTATCTGTTAGAAGAAAAAAAAAAAAACTGAAGAAGGAAGAGATCAAGTAATCTCTGAGGGATGGAGGGAATTAAAAATCTGAGTGTAACATTCAGGTGTAGAAGGAGTGATGCACATAAAGAAGAGTGATTGAAGAGATCATGGTCAGAAAGGAGAATGTTAGAGTTTCTAAATAGTGAAATTGAAAATTTATGGATAATAATATCAAATTTGTGACCATCCCTATGTGTGGCAGAAGAGGAGTCAAGGATTCAATCATGAAATTTAAAAAATATTAGAAATTGTGAAGTTAGAGAGTTTAGTTAAAGAGGATATAAGGTATATGTATTGTGATGAAATATTTCTGTGCTGTAAGAAATGATGAACTTATGATCTTAGAAAAAGCTTGCTAGACTTGCACAAAATATTGAAAAGCAGAACCAAGAAAAATATGAAATAACAAGTTTTAAGAACTGATTCACTTAAATCCAATTCACATGCGTTCTCATGTCATTAATTGATTCTCTTTGAGAATGAAGGACAAAAAACACTATTATTTTTTATAGTTCTATTTCCCAAGATTCCCAAACAGCTTTGAACCATAAGTGCTATTTATTAAATATTTATTGCATAAATGGAAAACATGTAACATAAAGAATGTTTAAAGGAACTGGACAAGAAACTGGAAAGGAAAAGACTAGGAAAAGCATCTTCAAATAATGCATCCTCAAATATTCAAAGGGTATTAACATAAGGAAAATTTTTTTCTGTGGTGTTCTCTATGGCACTGAGGCATTTGATCGCATGATAGATAGTGTTGAGCCTCAATTCAGAAAAACCCAAGTTCATATGTAGCCTTTAAATGCTAGTAACTGTGACCATGAGCAAGTCACTTAACCTCTGCTGCCTTCATTTCCTCTTCTATAAAATGGGGGTAATAGTATCTACCTCCTTAGCATTGTTGAGGATCAAATTAGATAATATTTATATAATTTCTTAGCACAGCATAAATGCTACATAAATGTTTATTTCCCTGCCCCTTTTATCAAGATAGACTAGAATCAGTAGATAAAAGTTATGAAAAGTAGATTTTAGTTCAACATAAATTATTTCCTAATGAATATAGCTTTTCCATAATAAAATTGGTAGTATTGAGAGAAGGCAAATAAGCAAGGGCCTAGTCTTTTGAATCTAACTTTGTACATAGCCATATTTCCTATCTCATTGAGTAGAAAAAAATTTGTGTTTTTTTAATCAATGTTTTAAAATATTGTAGTATACTTTTTCAATAGAAACCCCTTTCTTTGCTGATTTATTTTGGGATGATCTTGAGCAAATTGTGAATTTTTATACTTTGATGACAACTTTAGTGTCTTGAATAAAAAATACATCTCAAGGTCTTGTATCTTATTGAGTATGTATCTTTTATATTGCAGTCAGTAACACAAAGTTCTGAATGCTATCCATGTATGAAATAGTCTTATTTGGTGGGGTTTTTTGTATTTTTGAGTTCATTGGTTTTTCACTAAAAGAAGACTAAATAATTTAGCTGGGGAAACACAGGAGACTAAGAGTTAGGGAGATTGAAGTTCTAGTACCTTACTTTGCCATTGCCTTTTTGTTTCCCAGTTTCTTCATTCATAAAAATGAGATGAAACTAGACCAATCTTTTAAAAGTCTTTTCACATGTAAATTCTCTAATAGTAATAATTGTTAAAAGATTAAAATAATCTTTAGTTAAAACATTCATAGCTACTTAAAATTTGATAATATTCCATTGTTGACATTTGATATGTGCTTTTCAAATTTCTGAGTCAATATTTAGAAGGAAAAAGATCTACAATATGATATATTTTAATTTACAGTTTAAGTATCTGTTCTAATTTCTCCAAATTATAGATAATATGGAGTAAAATTAATTATATATTAAATTCAAAGAAGCTGTCTTTCATTCTAAATAAAAAAAAATCCTTTGTCAATTATTTAATGCGTGAACATTTAATTATCCTCATCATTGCTTTCTGTATTATTCTAGGTCACATAAACTTGAAAATAAAAAAGATAAAAATAGGATAACCTTTGATGACAATCAATCTACTTCAGCTACAGAAACAGATAGAACACAAGAATACATGGCTTTAATTTCTCCTAGCATTTTGTCATATGAAGAACAACTTTCAGGTATGCCAATTTCTGCAATACTTTATGATGATGGAAATAAGTTTTATGTGATTTTTAAAGGAGAAAGATACAAGTTAAACATAATCCGGAATAATATTTTACAGATGATTTTTTAGAACAGGTTTTGTAATGTACTTGTGTACTTTAAGAGTATATTTGGTATATCTTTCAATAAATAATATTCCTTGTATAAAGTCAGATACTCTTCTCTAGGAATGGAATAATGAATGGAGTAGGGATGGAGTAACTGGAAGGATCAATTTCCTGGCTGCATCTGACTCCATTTTCCATTTCCAATATCTACTTAGTTTCATTATGCCTTACCCTGATTAACTGATCAATTAAAATCAGTCCTTATGCTGATTAACTCAATTTTTGATTCTCATTGCCTTTTCCACTCCTCTAGTTGCCTTTCTACTCTGAATGTTGAGCTGAAGAATGGAGCACTAAACTCATCCCAAATCCTTTCTTTACAGAGGGCAGAAATCTAAATTTTCCAAGTAACTCTCATTTTCCATCAGCAGCTCCCCTTGGCTTCAATTCTATGAAATGTCATGCCCCCTTTTGTTTGTTTTCTTTAAGCATGGTAAGATTGTAAATTACTGGAGGGTAGAGATTATTTCTTTTTCTTAGAATAACTCCGATACATAATGGATTTATTTAATTGAACTGACTTCAACCCTTTCTTCTTCAGCTTTTCTCTCTAATCTATACTATATCAGGAAACAAATTCACATCATTCCTTATCACTTCCAGATCAAATATAAAATTCTCTGTTTAGCATTCAAAGCCCATTATAACCTTTCCTTCTTCCACATCTTTTCCTATTCTTTTTTTTTTTTTCACTTCACTTAATTTTCATCCATGTCCTCTCTGATCAATGATGCTACTTCTCTTACTGTTCCTTGTGTAAAACACTCCATTTTCTGATTGGCTATTTTCATTGTCTGTTCCCAATGGCTGAAATGCTTTCTTTATTTGCCTCTGTTTCCTGGATACTTTGTCTTCAAGTCACCAGTAAAATCAATTTTCTACAAGAAACCTTTCCCAATGCTTCTTGATTATCTCCAATTTGTTATATGTATACTTAAGCATGTATGCTTGCATACATATTGTCTGTGCATGATTATTTTCTTTTTTTGTCTTCCCTATTAAAATTTGAACTTCTCAAGAGCAGGGACTGTCTTTTGCCTTTCTGTGTATCTCCACTGTTTATCATAGTGCATCATACGTTATTAGTGCTTATAAATGCTTATTTATTGACTGTCAGCAAATAGGGAAATTTTTTTTATTTGTATATGTTTATACCTTTAGCTTCTGCTTCATTACTATCATGAGCAGTTTTAGAATTCTGTAAAATAACTATGAAAAAGGGGGACATTTTTGCATTACTCTTGTATTTACTAGGAAAGTTTCTGGTGTTTAGGTACAACAAGAATGCCTGTTTGGCTGGATTGTAATGTGTGGAAAAGAAAGTGATATATATTAAGGTTGAGAAAGTAGGGTGGGTCCAGATTGAGAATGACTTTAAATCCTAAATAGAGATTATATCTGATCCTAGAAATAGTAGGAAGACACTGAAGTTTATTGAGTAGATGAATGACATGAACAGAAATTAAATGTGTAAAAGATGAATCAATAAAGAGGAAAAATCTAGGCTTACAGTAGTTAGGTGAGTAGAGATCTGTTCTCCTTCCTAATGTCATTCATTCATCCTATTCCAAATTCTCTGAATTTAAATTTTTGTCTATTTATAGATTTCTCTTTCTTTTTGACCCTTCTCTTTCCCAGCCCAGTAAAGACTAATGTTCAAAATTATCCTTTGTACAGCTCTCATTTTGGGTCTTATATCCTTTTCAAGGAGTTTTCCACTGCTTTGTTCTTATATTTTTTCTTCTGTTCAAGTCAAGGCTGACTCTTATTTTATGCTTTTTTATTTATTCTTCCTTTATTCCCTATGTAACCCTTATGGATAAAAATCTTCTGAAGTATCAAGTTTAATTTCTTTCTTCCATTCCATTTTCTTTCTTTCTTTCTTTCTTTTCTTTTTTTTTTTTTTTTTTTTTTTTTTTTTTTTTTTTTTTTTTTTTTTTTTTTTTTTTTTTTTTGCTTTTATTGGTCTTAATCTCATCTTCATTATTTTCTGATATTGTTTACTTTTATAAATGTAAATTTAACCAAGAAGTGTTGCTTGGATAAAAACATGGCTGTGTGGGAGGAGTTAGCCTATTTTCTACATTGTGAGTTCTAATCAAATCCATGTCTTTCATCATGTCTCCATTCTTAAAGTAAATTATACTATCGTTTTTGAAAATAACTTTCTCTGATGTTCAGTTAATCTTCCTGAGCTTCTTACTCATCTAGAAAATGGGCCAAGTTAAAATAAGTGACCTCTGCGTTCCCTTCCAGTAATAATTTCTGACCCAAAGATTTATGGCCTTGAATAGTGAACCAATATAATTGTAATTAATCAGGGGTACTACCAGCAGAATGAAGGATTATTTCTTCTATTAGGGAATGGCTAGACAAACTGTGAAATATTGAATATAGTAGAATATTATTGTGCAATGAGAAATGATGAATTGGACAATTTGAGAGGAAATTGGAAAGATTTTTATGAACTGATGCAGAATGAAGTGAACAGAACTAGGAAAACAACTTATACAATAATAACAGCACTACTTTCTATAAAAGGAAAGCTTTAGAAGTCTGAACAACCCAATAATAAAACTACAGGTTTAAAAGAATAAAGGTGAAACTTGTCACTCACCTCTTGATATAGAAGTAATGAATTTAAAATACAAAAAGAGATATAAATTATTAGGCATAGCTAAAATGGAAATTTGTTTTTGCCAAATTATATAAATATGTATTGAGGAGTTTTAAAAGATAATTTTGCTTAATGGGGAGGGATATGAGGAGAGAGATTAATTTATAAAAAGTATTTTTACATGAAAAATATTTTTAAATGCAAAAAAGAATAGAGGACTCTTAAAATAATCTCACCTCATAATTTGCTATTGACTTGTGGGATGATATCTAAACATCAAATGCTACATATTTAATTAGTAAGATTTTTCATGTCATATTCTGAATACTATGTAAGTGAGCATATGGTTTCTAAAAAATCAGATTTCGAGAAGAATGAAAAAAGAAAAGAAGACAGGAAGAAAGTACTTAATTATCTGAAGAAAGATTTTGCAAACCACATTCGATATGATCCAACAAGTATGTAATTTCAGATAAATACCCTTCTTAGCAGTTAATCAATGACTGCATGAATATCTTAATGTTCCTTAATTCTAATGCCTTTCCTCTTTTGATTATCTTCACTTTATCCAGTTTATTTCTTATTTATTCGAAGCCATTTACCTGTTGTCTCCCCCGTTATCTATGAGCTCCTCATGTAATGCTGGAGAAACTGAGGCAAAACATAGATTAGGGGGTTTTAATATTTTAATAGTGGAAAAGTTGGATCATAGCCAGCTGACTGGATCAGACTTTTGTCTCAAAGCATCCAGCAACAAGCAAGTAATTCCAGTAATTCCAGAAACTTTTATGGGACTCCAGTGATCAGAGAAACAAAGCCAAGAGTGCGGCAAAGCACTAGATGAGTGGAAATTCCAGGAAGGACCATAACTTTTTAATTCTGACAGGTTGGGGCTGAAAGCAGGAGACAGGAAGTCTGAGCCAGAAAGATAGAAGGTGCCATCTAGGTATTTGGGATAAACCATCTGGAGTTTTATGAGGAATGCTAGAGTGGCCAGAGCTCCGCAGCCCTAATTATTTCAGTCCTAATGGCCAGGGGAGGGGGTTGCCACTAGGGAAACTGAGGCAGAACAATTCAGGAAAACTGAGGCATTACAATTAAGAGAAACTGAGGCAGGGAAACTGAGGCAATAACATTCTACACTCTCTCTCCTAAATATTCAAATCATTGAATTATCTTGGAGAATCTCAGCACCATGATTTTGATTGACCCTACCTGGAGCAGATAAACCAAAATAAAATTTAAAAAAATGCAAGGACCTACAGAGAGGGCAAGTCTCTCCCTGTTAACCCCAGAGTAGTTAAAAAGCATTCCTTATTTAGGGTGACACAGAAGCCTCTCTCTTGTAAGCATGTTAGGACCTCTGCAATTCTGGAGCACTATCTCAGCCAGGGAATCCAGTTTGAGATAGACAATTCAATGTGAGTTAGGTCTGCAGTCGTTTGTGTACTCAACTCAGCCTCTGCTTACAGAGGAAGCATACCAAGGCAGCTATGCTAGCCCCTCTAAGAGGGCCACTGCATGGTCGTCAGAGACCCCAAGAGGGGAAAGGGTGAGGCCCAAACTTGCTCTACTTGGTCCCTACCCAGAAGACCAGGCAGGCGCTACTACTAGGATGCAGAAAGGATCTGGATTACTGGGCAGAGTGTGTGAGTATGCACATGGGTTTGTAAAGCATGAACCATCAGAGGCCTGATATCAAACTGCAAAGTCCTTTCAGGATGCTGAAATGTTAATTAAGGAACTGGGTTATAGGACTGGAAAAGTGGATCAGAGAGACTGTCAGTCACAAGCCAGGTCCTATACTTTGGAGATTTCCAAGGGTGATTTCTGGTTGTTCCCAAGAACAGGTAATCAGAAAATGGTCCCAGAAACTGAATCTGCCAGGGCAATTCCAGCAGAATAAGGGAGTTCAAAGTTAAAGCAGAACCAGTAATCATAGTCCAGCTGGGCTTACAAATAATAAACCACACAAGGAGTAAAGATGAAAAAAAAATTGCTGGAAAGGCTTCCAATATAAACTGGTGGATTAGGAGGGGCAGAAGTACCTGAGGCCAAATGAATAGGAAACTAGTAACACTAGGGGTTCCCATTTTTTTCAGGTGCTTTTGGGAAAAATCAACCAGCTTTCCTGGTCCCTTTTCTCTAATCCCCTTTTGTTTAATTGCAGGAATCATGCAAGGGAAAGTAAATAGAGCTCCAATTGTCAAGTAGCCACCTCACATATAAGTCTTGAAATGAATTAAAGTTCCTATACATAACAGACTAGTACAGTAGAGGTGTTCTGTCCTGGAACTTATCCAAAGATCCCTCAAATAATTACATGTTCTGAAGGGAACATTGTAATCAATTAGATAATGCAGATGCATACTATAAGCATCCTTTACAGCAACAGTTACCCAAATTTTAACCCAACATTTTTCATTCTAAATCCTAAACACACAATAATAAGTGATCCAGTCAGAATTTAGCAATTATTCATCAACCCCTTTTAGTTCCCTCCAAATCACTGAGGCTCAAAGTCCATTAGGGGCAGAGGCAATGGTCTCTTCTGAAATTGCTTCCTGCTGAGAATGAAGAGTTGACTCCTCTTCCAGGGAAGAGTGTGTGGTGTGGTGAAAGCATCCAATGGGCTGATCTAGGTCCCAGAAGGTACAGCTGAAACTTGACCAAAATCTAGAACAGAAAACAAATCTAACAAATAAAGAATAGTCTGGGATAAAAAGACTGGTTTGCAAGAACTGCTACAAAATGAAGAAAGGCCAATATAGACTGGCCAGCAACTTCCCATGTAAGGAAACATTTGATTCATGGGACAGACAAATAGTAAAGATGTGTCAACTGTAGTCCCAGTAAACAAAACAGCAGTTAGATCTCACAGACAATTATGTCAATTGTGTCCTCATTATTTTGAAACCTTTAAAGACCCAAATACTTACAGACATAAATATTTAGTAACTAACAGATGACCAGGCTAAATACTCATTTACCTAATTATTCAGGATATAACGACTACATATAGTCAGATTGAAAACAGCAAGTTATTATATATTTGAATTGTATTAATGATTTCTATTGACTATTTGCTCTGATCATAGAAATCAGCCATAGGAGGAAAAAGCAAGAACATGGCTATAACATAATAGAATTTGTCAAAACTGATTCTTCAGCACATACATGTCACAGGATAAAATAGTTTTAACTCAGTTTTAGTTCAGGTAATTGTCCCAGTAACTTTCAAATGGTAGAGCTTTAAAACTCCCAAAAAATATTAGCTATAGGCCCATGAAATTTTACCTCCAATAACAAATTTCATTAACCAAAGCTTCAGATGAATCCTAAACATTTATCATGACTTTATATAGACAACAGTAAGAGGTTCATCCTAGAAAGTTCACAGCTTATCTTTCATATTCCTATCTAAGTAGATGGTTGGAAGCTTCTGAGAACCACTTTAATATATGTGTGTGTGTGTGTGTGTGTGTGTGTGTAAATGTGTATAAATAAATAAATACACACACACACACACACACACACACACACCCCAAATGGTTACTCAGAAGCTTCCAACAAGAGGTTAAAAATCACAAGCATTTCTGTTTTATTCTACGCACCTTTGCAACACTGAAATGACCAATTGCTAAATTTCTTAATCATTGTTCTTAAAACTTAACAGAGCTCCTTAAATCAACATGTCAGACAGACAAGTCACAAACACTCACTACACAATATTTAACACATAAAAACTAGGAGAAAACTCCTGCTATCTCAGGAATGCCATGAGGGGAGTTTTCAGCTGACAATTTCTCCTTCTCAGAAATTGACAGGTTGGGAGTGAAGAAGATGGCCAAGCAAGAGACAGGAAGCCTGAGGCAGAAGATAACCAGAAGAGGTTTGAGATAAGCTATATGGAGTTTTATGGCTCTTTGGAATGCCAGAGTGGCCAGAGCTCTGCAGCCCTAATTATCTCAGTCCTAATGGCCAGGAAGGGGGAGTTGCTACCAGGGAAACTGAGGCAGAACAATTCAGAGAATCTGAGGCAGGGAAATTGAGGTATTACAATTCAGGGAAACTGAGGCAGAACAATTCAGGGAAACTGAGGTATTATAATTCAGGGAAACTGAGGCATAACAAGGTCAGTTCCAATGGTCTTGTGATGAAGAGAGCCATCTACACCCAGAGAGAGGACTGTGGAAACTGAGTGTGGATTACAACATAGTATTTTCACCCTTTTTGTTGTTGGCCTGCTTTTGTTTTCGCTTTTTTTTCCTTTATGATCTGGTTTTTCTTGTGCAGCATGAAATTTGTGGAAATACGTATAGAGGAATTGCACATGTTTAACATATATTGGATCACTTGCCGACTGGGGGAGGGGGACAAGGGGAAGGAAGGGAAAAAAAATAGAACACAGGGTTTTGTAGGATTGAATGTCAAAAATTATCCAAGTATATATATTGCAAATAAAAAGCTTTAAAAAAAAAAGAAAATGGTAAGGAGTATTAATACCTCATATGAATTACTGGGCCTCTCCATGAACAATCTTTTTCCCACATTTTATCTGCTATTTTCTGTGATCTTTGGCTTGGCACATAAATACAATCAGTTTTCTAATAACCCCTACCATTCGACTTAATGACTTTTTTGGTCAACTTTACAAGTCTTTAGGCAAATTTCTTTTCACTACATTTCTAGAATGAAGAACAAACCACAACAGCAACAATTTTTGGTCACTTGTATTTTGTAAGATTTTGTGGGGTTTGGAGGCTAGGTTGTTATTTTTTTTTATATTCATATATTTATTTTTATTTTTCAAAAAATTGGGACAATTTGCTTTTTTGTCCTGTGCAATTTCTTTTAAAACTTCTTGAACTATAACTCTTAAAAAATAGGTTTTTTAAAAAGTCCATTGAGATTTAAATGAAACTACTTGACTAAGCCTTTAAACCCAAATGACTCTGGCTTTTAATTGAATGCAATAATAGACCCAACCCAGTGGTCTGTTGTTTATTCTTTAGGAATGATATCTTAGAATGAGTGTAAATAAGAATTTTTTTTTTTCTGTTTGTCTAGAAAATCTTAGAATCTTCCCTCTCCCAGATAGATAATTTTCTGATGGTCAAGTAGGCTTTCTTTTGTTTCAGTTCATATTAATCCTTAGTTTTTGAATGGGGGTTTCCTTAAACAAACTGAGATCTGGGAAAACATTTTAATTTAGAAAAGCCATGGTCCTGAGTGTCATCTGTCATCTTGACTTTTGTCTTGCCACCACTGGTCTTTAATGATCCTGGAGAAGAGAGTGACAGTGTAAAACTTTGCCCAACTCCATTTCATTTAAATCTAATTCACAGAACAAGTTAGGATGAATCACAACAATAATGTCCAAGTAATTAACTGAAATATTCTGACTCTACCCTAGCTTTCTGGTTTTTTTTCTGAAACTTTTTGGTCTTTTTTCTTTCTTTATAGGTGACCTAAAATGAGATGCTATGAAAATATAATTTCATTTTCCTGCTGATGTTTATCTAAAATTTTTTTTCAGTCATGTCCAATTCTTTGTGAGCCCATTTGGGGTTTTCTTGGCAAAGATAATAAAGTGGTTTGCTCTTTCCTTCCCCAACTCATTTCACAGATGAGGAAATTAAGACAAAGAGAGCTAAGTGACTTGCCCAGAGTCACACAGCTAGTCAATGTCTAAGGGCAGATTTGAATTCAGGAAGATGAGTTTTCCTGACTCCAGACCTATTGTACTATGCACTGTGCCATCTAGTTGCCCCATGACATAGCATATTATGTTTACTCTTCACATTTTGATGTAAAGTAATGGCATATGACTATAACCCCCACATATAACTGTGAAATTAGATCTTTGAGCTTTTTAAGAAATAGAGGTATTATGATTAGCTACCCTGTGACTAGGTTTTAAGATACTTCTTTCTCTCTTATAGTAACATTGTTTTCAAGTAAATTTTCTCTTATTACAGTATTTAGATTTGTAAGATTTGTGTTTAAATATTTTTTGTATGTAGTTATTTATTGTACCATTGCAGAGATTTTGATTATTTAATTTTTGGATATGGGACTTATATATGATGCTTTGTTTAATATTTTTAACTAGTACCAAAGGATGATAATGCTGTAAGAAATATTTTAAGACTAAGAGAGAAGCTGAAGTGGAAAACTGAATTTACGGCACGTGGGTTTGAAGTTAAAAAAGCTAAAGATGTTCGTCTGAAGACTCCATTTATGGTATTTTTATTTGTACTATTTATATATTTATACTATTTTTATTCAGTTTTGGATAATTAACGTTAAAATTGCTAAGTTATTTTGATCTGGATTTTATTTCTGTTGCTAGCTATATATATAGAAAAGGAATTGAGAGTGTGAAGTTTAAAGAAAAAATTCATAATACCCAATGATTATTTTCTCATATTCCTTATAAATGAGAGAGATAAGCCTGAGAAGGGATAAAGGGCTGAAATACAGTGATGGTTGTGTGAGTGGAAGGAAAAAAACATAATGTGAGATATATAGCAAAAAAAAAAAAAAAAAAGAATTAGTCACTGTTTGGATAGATGGGATGAATAAGAATAAGGAGTAGAGGTTTACATTGAGGTTATACATTTGAGTCACTGGGAAGATAGTGATACCTTCACCAATAATAAGGAAACTTGTAAGGGGATTGCATGTTGATGGAAGGTAATAAGTGCAAGTTATATATATGTTTAACTTGAGATATGGAACATGCAATTTGATATATCTTGGACATAGTTGATATAGGATTGGATTTCAGTAAAGGGCTACATATATAAATTGAAGAATCATAAGCATAGAGGTAATAAGTGATACAGTAAAAAGAGAAAAAACAGAAGGGGAACCAGGACAGAATTTTGTGGAATGCCCTCAGTTTGTAGGTAATCAAATCAAGGCAAAGGAAACAGAAAAAGTGATCAGACAGGTAGGAATAGAACCAAGAGAGTAATATCAAAAACAAAACAAAACAAAAAGTCCTACAGAAATCTAGTATCAGTATAAAAATTTCTAGATAATATGGCAGGTATTACAGAAAGAGAATTTCTAAGGTATTTGGACAAAGTCATTTAGATTTAAGGTAATAAGACCTTTATAAGAATTTTATTAGCCCACACACCATTTAATAGCTTTTAAAAGCTTTCATGATAATTGTTAGTATTTCTGATGGATTAGGACTCTGTGTCCCCATGATCTTTGTGGGAAGGTGGGGATCATTTTAGGAATTTTCCCCGAAGTTGGGAGGGGTTGAGATTCAAGGTTTTTCTTAAAATGATCCCTACCCTCCCACAAAGATCAGGGCAACACAGAGTCCTATTACATTATTTCAATAATATTTAAGGTTCAGAAAAGTGCTTTCCAAACAATATCTCATTTGAACTTCAATGCAGTTTACCTCCATTTTAGAGATAAAGAAAGGCCTCAGGGAAGTTAAATTATTTCCTAAAACCATATAATTAGTAAAAGTTAGAGGGGAGATTCTAATTCAGGACTTGCTTAATTCTTTTCATTGTACCATATTGCTTCTTTGAACATCATTGGAAAATCCAAGTTATCTTTCCTATTTATTTTTCATAGGTTGTTCATAATTTTTTACTTTAAAGCCCTACTGAATTATCTCATCTGGTAGGCAAAAGGTAGACAAAAAATTCTTAAAGGAACTGCCATCAGAATACACAGTTCAGTAGGTATTAAGAAAGCCTTCCAATTTGAACTCGATCTACACAAATTCTTTCATAAGAATTAGCCGGTTTATTTCAGAGAGGCTTAACTTTAGATGCCTGGCATCTAGAAGATGACATATTTTTTTGGCCATAGGAATTCATATAACTATTTGTTAAGACATAGAGGAATTGACCTCTCTGTTAGTGGAGAAAGCATACCATAATAGTCAAATCACGAATCTTTTGAAGAATTGAAAAAAAAAAAAACCATTTGTGATTTAATTAATTGCTTTCATTTAATTTTCTGATTATAAAGTAATTGCATTATTTTTAACTAAACAAAATAAGAATAATGTTTTCTGTTAATAGGAATCATTAGAAATAAAAGATGATGGAGAATATGTCTATGGCCTTCTCAGAAATAGAAATGAATACAGAGCTCTTTATAATCCATATGAAATTCAAGTGGTTTCTGCAAATGACGCAAGAACCTGCCAAGAATTTTGGATTATTACAGCTTCATTTGTCTCAAAGGTAAAGCATCCTGGTGGACAATTAGTGTGTTCATAATCAATTTAAGAAAATATTATCTTTATGGTTGAATTTGATGAATCTGTTGTCTTTTTTAAGTAGTACTTTATTTTTCCAAATACATTTCAACATTCACTTCTGTGAAACCTTGTGTTCCAAATTTTTCTCCTTTCCTCCCTTATCTCTCCTCTCTGCAGACAGCAAGCAATCTGATATAGGCTAAACATTTGCAGTCCTTATAAACACAGTTCCATATTTGTCATGTTGTGCAAGAAAAATCAGACCAAAATGGGAAAATCACAAAATAAAAAATAAACAAAAAGATTTTTTATTCCATATTCATTTGCCATAGTTCTCACTCTGGCTGAAACTGGTACTTTCCATCACAAATCAGTTGGAATTGACTTGAACCTCAATGTCAAGAAGAACCAATTCTGTCACAATTGATCATCATATAATCTTTTTGTTACTGTGTAAAATGTTCTCCTGGTTCTGTTAACCTCACCTGGCATCAGTTCATGTAAGTCTTTCCAGGCTTTTCTCAAACCAAGCTGCTCATCCTTACTTTTTTTTTAAGCTTTTTATTTACAAAACAAATGCAAGGGTAATTTTATAACATTCATCCTTGCAAAACCTTCTGTTCCAAATTTTCCCCTCCTTCCCTCCACTCCATCCCCTAGATGGCAGGTAGTCCGATACATGTTAAATATGTTATAACATATGTTAAATCTAATATATGCATACATATTTATAGTTATCTTGCTGCACAAGAAAAATCAGATCAATAAGGAAGGAAAAAAAAGCCTGAGAAAGAAAAATGCAAGCAAACAACAATAGAAAGAGTGAGAATGATATGTTGTGGTCCACACCCAGTCCTCTTTCTGGGTATAGATGGTTTTCTTTTTCCTGAACAATTGAAACTGGTTTGAATTATTACATTGTTGAAGAGAGCCATGTCCATCAGAAATGATCGTCTTATAGTCTTTTTGTTGCCAAGTATAATGATCTCCTGGTTCTGCTCATTTCACTTAGCATCAGTTCATGTAAGTCTCTCCAGACCTCTCTGAAATCATCCTGCTGGTTGTTTCTTACAGAACAATAATATTCCATAACATTCATATCCCATAACTTATTCAGCCATTCCCCAACTGATGGACATCCACTCAAATTTCTGAATCTGTTATCTTTTAGTGAACTCTAGCAACAATAGAAGCATTTGGAAAATAAATATTGTCACTCACAAGCAGTTATGCTTATTATGTTATATACTAAGAATTCCCTGGCATTTTGAATTGAAAAAATTTTAAATTAAAACTTCAAAACAATTATATACAAAATAGATATATACAAGATATATGCAGGATAAATGGAAGGTAACCTTAAAGGGAAAGATCAAGCAGATTGGGGAGGGGCACAAGTCTTGACGGAAAGGATATCCCTGACCTCCCAAGGTGAGCAGGTAAAACTTTCCTATGAGGGAGAGAGCCAACACAAAGGCAAGCAGCATGATATCACTGGCTCTTAGACTATATGATATAGAAAGTATGACAAAACTAGAAAACTAGGAAGTAGGTCAAGATTGTACCAATACCAAGCAGAGGACTTTGTGATCCTGGAATTTAATTTATTGAGCAGAGAGGTGTCGCATATTTAGAGATTTAGGAAAATCATTTTAGCAACTGCATAGTTGTTGAATTGGATGGGGAGAGGTAGGGAGATGAATTTCCTTTCCAGTTAAGTTGCTGAATATTTGAAGTATTTTGCTATCATGATTCATCTGCTCTCATACCCTGGGACATTCTTATCCTGAAAGGTTTTTCCTTTCTCCCATTAGTAAGTTCCTTTGGGAGGGGAGGTGGGCTTTCATTTTGAGAACAGACCCCGACTGGCCCTGCTTTATTTCCTCCCTTTTGAATCTAAAGACTTTGCTACTGTGCCAGGCTTAAGTACTTACTAATTCTTCTCAGATACCATATCACTTTTATATATATTGCCTTATCTTCATTAGAACGTAAGTTTCTTGAAGAATCTTTTTCATTTTCTTTTTCTCATAAGTTCTTAGTACAGTGCCTAAGGGCCCATAATAAACAATAAATTTTTGTTGCCTACCTATCATAAACTAGATGAAAAATTGAGGGCTTGAAATAAGGGAATAGATGTCTGAGTAGAGCAAAGAAGATATGTAAAAGAGATGTAAGATAGGTAAAAAAATACTTCATACCCCATTGCTATAGGGAATGAATAAGAGTGAGAAAAACATTGAATTTGGAAACTTGTTTGGTGGTGCCTTTGATAATGATAAGGAAGTCCAGTAGAGAGAAGGGTTTGAAGGGAAAGATAAAGAGTTGTGTTTGGAGCATTTCAAGTTTGAGATAACCTCAAGACATCCAGTTCAAAATGTCTAATAGGAAGTTGAAAATATGGGATTGGAATTCAGAGGCAAGACAGGGCCTTTGAATCTGTACCTGTACCTATCTGGAAATCAAATGAATATGAGATCACTGGAATTGTATAGAGAGAAAAGAGAAGAGGATCCAATATAGAGCTTCCTATAGCATGGGAATGTGATAAGGATGAAGGTCTAAAAAAGGAGAAGGGACTATCAGACCATAAAGAGAAAAACCAAGAAAACAAGGTCATGAAATCCTGGATTGTATCCAGGAGAAGATAATGAACAGTGTCAAATGTTGCAGAAAGATCAAGAAGGGGACTGCTAGGCAATCGTCATTGCTTCTCAGTCTCCTAATTTGTCAATCAAGAAATTACCAATAACTGTGGGAAAAGATTTTCAGTAGAACAATGAGGTTGGAAGTCAAATTACAAAGAGTTCTGAAGCAAATGAGAGCAAAGGAAGTAGAAGCCCTGAGTATGCGGTCATTTGAGACGACATACCCCATTGGGCTCTCTTTGGGAGGAATAATAGAGAAATGAAGGAGAGACACAGGACAATAATTTGTGAGATTGATGGAATGGAAGCTGAGGAATGGAAGAGATTCTGACATTTTTATAAGTGAAGGGAAGGGGAGGAATCAATGGATAGAGAAGGATCAGATCAAAGATTAGAGTAAAGATTATATTGCTAATATGTATGATAGAGAAAATGGGAAGGCATAAGATTCATATTAAGGGATTGGCCTTTGTAAGGAATTTTTATCAGAGACTAAAGACAACGAGATTAGATAAAGCATTTATTTAGTGCTTACTATGTTACAAACACTGTACTTTTTGGAATGTTTTGAGAGGAATATAAAATAGGAAAAAGAAAGAAAAAGTAGCTTATGGTAGATGACCCCAATTTTTTAAACTCAATTTTTTCTGTATAAAATATGAGGAAAAATTTTAATAGAAGAGAGTGATGAAGCAATTACAAAAGATAAAATAGATAATTTCATGAAACTAAAATATAGCTTAATAAAAAGCTGCATATTTAAGATTAACACACTTAGGATAATAAATGCTGGGGTCAAATGGAAAAGCAATATTTGTATCAAATTTCTCCAATAAAGGTTTGGTATCCAAGATAAAAAAATAATAAATAAATATTCATTCTCTCTGATTCGATCTCTGATACGTGTGTGTATGTATATACATGGATATATATGTGTGTACATATACATATATGTATATTTGTATAAATGAGACTAATGGGCATTTCTCAAATATATATGGTCAAAGGATATGACAAACAATTCTTAAAAGAAGAATTGCAAAATATTGATAGTAACTCAAAAAAAATGCTCTAAATTGCTAATAATAAGAGAAATGAAAATTGGGAAAAATTTTGTGGTTTCATCTCATACCTACAAATTCACAAAGATTAACAAAAATGACAATAGTAAATTTTGGAGGGGTTGTGGAATGATAGGCACATCAGTACATTATTAGTGGAGCTATGAAATAATAAAGCCATTTTGTAAAGCAATTTGGAATTAATGTCAATAAAATAACTAAAATATTCATCTTTTTAAACCAGAGACTCCATTACCATGGAGGCTATCAATAAGAAGAAAGTTCCTCTATGCACCAAAATATTTATAGCAGCACTTTTTGCAATAGGCATTTATTTTATTTTCATTTCTTTGCTATCTACTGATAGTTATTAGAATTAGTTATTTATAAAGACAAGCTTGGGGTTTGATTTTTTTGTTACTTTGTTTATGTTCACTAAGATTTTCTGGAGAATATGGTAAAAGATATACAATCTTCAGACCAAAGATTGTATAAAACTTCCATTACTTCATAATTTTTTTAATTCCACATGAATAAATAGTATTCCTTTTACTTAAATTTTCCTTTAAATAAAAATTTGTCTTTTTCCTTTAAATTTCCTTTATTCCTTACCTTAAATTTACTTTAAATTATTATTTTTGGGGGCAGCTAGATGGCACAGTGGATAGAGCATCAGCCCTGAAATCAGGAGGACCTGAGTTCAAATCTGGTCTCAGACACTTAACATTTCCTAGCTCGCTTCCTGAGCAAGTCCCAACTGCCCCAGCAAAGTATATATATATATATATATATATATATATATATATATATATATATATATATATATACACACACACATATATGTATGTATGTTATTTTTCAGATTACTCGAGTTGGTAAGAACGAAGAAATAGAAATGACACCTGTCATGGAATGGCTTGTGGAAAGAACTCACTTCATTGCATTTCGTAAAATTGCTTTCTTTGTGTTGTTCCGGTAAGACAAATCAAAGGAGATCCTTTATTCAAGGAAAGCTGTGCAGCTTCGTAGAAATGGAGAGAACTGAGCCACTAGATTCTAATATCATAATACATCATTTGTCTATTCTTTGCTGTGGACTGGGGCTATGGCATTTACAGTCAGGGAGGACCCTAGATGGTATCTGTTCCATGTTTTTCACTTAATAGGTAAGAGAATTGGGCCCTGAAAATGGAAAATGACCTACTCAGCATCACACAGGAGATAAAGAGCCCTAGTGGAACTTGTCTAGAGATTCCATCCACTCTTTTCTAGTTATTCAATATAAATTTATTTTCTAAATAATTTAAAATTTCTGCCTTTAGCCACTGAAAATTTTAATCACTTCTATTAGAAATTATATGTATATATACATATGTATGTATATATATACACATGCTTACTTATTCAAAATATTATTGTATGGTGATCTGATACATTTTTATGATAAAATTCTCAGAAAATATTAGGTTAAAGCACTGCTTCTTTGCTAAATATGTACAGAATATTGTGTTTTCAGGCTTCTATTCAATCTTCAAATGTTTTTCTTTCTCCCTCATTTCTGAAGTGCACTCTATCCTTACTTTTGCTCATAAAGTTAAATCTAGTTAACAATCATTTATATCTTTTATTGCCTTTATACCATCAATGATAAGAAAATTTTTTTAGGAAGAACCAAGGTTTTTGGGGGAAAGATATTGAGTTCTATTTGAATATCTTGGTTTTAAAATGTTTACAGCGTATCCAATGTGAAATATTCATTAAATATTTAAAAATATAAGATTGATGATTAAAAGGTTAGGATTGAAATAATGGATATAAAAATTATCTACATAGAAATGATAATTTATGGGAGTTCATGAGATTAGAAAGTGAAATAATATAGAGAGTGAAGAGGAGAGGGCCCATAGAACCCACAGTTAGCAGACACAAACTGAATGACTATCAGGAGACTGAGAAGGAACTTTAAAACATGTAGGAAGAGAACCAGGAGAAAACAGTTTCACAAAAACTAGATAGAATCCAGGAAAACACAGTGATTGATGATGAGTGTCAAAAGTCTTGCTTTAAGATGATCAAGTTCCATTTTTTGTATGAAGATTTTCCTGAATTTTTAATTGCTACTATCTTCCCTCTCAAACTACCTTCCATTTTCCTGTTTTAGGGGTGTGTACGTGTATTACTGACTTTACATTTACGTTCTTTGTATTCCAAATGTAAACTCATTGTGAGAAGTGGTTTTTTTTTTCATTCTTTGTACCAAACTGATTTTTAGTTCTCTAAGACTGTATGGTAGATAAACTATCAGGAGGAAATGAAAATCATTACCTCTTTGTTGGAAAGTGTGACAAGCTAGACAGCAAACATGTAAGAAGTGAGAGTTTGCTCAGTTTCTAATAGATGTTATTCTATGTCAGTTATAGAATCAATATAGAATTAATAAGGGGACAGGATAAAAAAAAATAAGCATTAAAAACCCTGAAACTTTAAAGCTGTTTCTGATTTATTTAAGTCTTTAAAAAGTGACATTTTATTTAAAGTCCTATGATTTTTTGGAATAACAAATCCATTTATATTCAAATGCAAATTTCAGGACATATTTCAATGATAAATATATCATAATTATTTTTCTAATTGCAATTGTGGGGTTTTCCTATTGCTCTCCTTCTTTATAAATGTTAATCATTAAAAAATGATTATACCATGATGATATAGATGCTGAAGCACAATTTTCTCTTGAAAAAGTACAATCTAACTCTGATAAAATTAACAGGCTATATGTTACAAAGAAAATGATAAGCACAATCGTATATTTTAAACTAGTTTTTGAAGTATATTTCAGAAAAAAATTCACACGTGTGCTTTTATTGAGTTTTGTGATGACACTGATACTCTCTTAATAGATTAATAGTAAGTTGGTCTAGGTTATTTGCAAATATTAATAGGCCTTACCATATAGATTTATAATATGCAATTCTAATCCATTTTGTCTAAGACAATGTTTCTTCTTTCAGAGAAAGAAAATCATTTCTCATCTGGAAAAACAATATTAAAAGAAGCAAAAAAGACAAGAGCACGTAAATATTCATATAAGTGAAGTTTGTAAAAGTTTCATAAGAAAAACACAATTTAAATTGTAAGATTGAAACAGAAATAAATGACTTTTAATTAATAAAGTCATAGAATTAAAAAACACTTTGGAAAGTAATTTAGTCTATCTATTTAGGACAATGTTTTTAAGGCACCTTTAATGACTTTTAAATCATATTGCTTTGTTGAAACATTATGGGGTATAATAGAAACATACCTCTATAAAGAATCTTAATATTTCTTGGTCTTTCGCCCAGATTTATGCTTCCAGAAGAAGGAATGAACATTTAAGCAACCCAAGTTTGTTGATCTTATTTATAAATACTTCCATGATTAAAGATACCATAGCCTTCCCTGATAACAAAGTAGGTTCCCTATGCTTAACAAATCTTTCTTTATACTAAATTTAATTTTCTTTTGAAACAATGTAAAACCATTTTCTCCTTTTAGTTTGCTTTGGAAAGGGCAAAGAAAATTAGCATTTTCCTTATAACTCGGTATACTTGAAGACATTCTCCAGAATCACAGAATCACAGAGTTTGAAGACATCTAACTCAAATTACATAGCCAAGAATCCTTCCTCTGATATCTGATAGGTACTTGTTTGAAGAACTCCAATTAGAGAAGTTCAAAATAACTTGTACTTTTGTATAACTCCAATTTTAGGAAGTTTTCCTTAAGATCAAATCTAAATTTTCTTCTTTTCAACTTACACACTTTTCTCTTACTTTCAGTCTTTTGGAACCAAGAAGAACAAATATATCATTTGTATGTAAGTCATCCCTTTGGTTACTCAAGACAATGACATATCCCCTAAGTATTCTCTTTTTCAGAGTTTCTTCAACCAAACTAATTTTTTCATAATCTTGAGACCCTTCTGCTACCCAGGCTATCCTTCTTTGGATGCTACTTAGTTTATGAGAAACTGAATGAATTAAAAAGCATTTATTAAATGATTATTGTGGTATCCTCTCAAAGTATCAATGGCTGCTTTCTTAATCACCAAATCTGATGAACTTCATCAATCCTCATCTTCCACTTTCTGTGGCATTTGACATCTGTCTGCTCCTTCTATCTAAAAAACTCCACCTTTCTACTCATCTATCTCCTTCACTAATTCTTCTAAATCTTGATTATTAAATACAGAAGTTCCCCAAGTTTTGATCCTTAGTCCCTTTTCACTATCTTGGCAATATTATTTACTCTTGAGGTGCTAGCTGACTTTTATGCAGCTGACTTTCAAATCAGTGGCTCCCTAGACTGCCTACAGGATATCTCTTGTATAACCTTTGGCATCTGAAAGTCTACATCTAGCATGACTTTTTTTCCCTACTCTTTTCTGACTTCACTGTTTCTGACTGTCTTCAACATGTGAACAGTTAGTGAAATATTTTGTTCTTATTTCTCTCACCTTTGCTTTGTATTCATATTTCATGTTCTGATACCTCCTTACCTTTCCAATTGATTTCCTTCTGTTGAGTATGCTGTAGGCTTCCTAATCTGTTCTGTGAACATATTCTTAACTGTTAAATTCCTGCCTATCTTTCAAAGTCCGACTCAAATTTCCCCTCTTTTACAAAGCTTCTTACAAAGCTTTTACAAAGCTTGTTGATAATGATATTTTTCCTTGAAGATTTCATGTAATCCTTGGTCTTTAACTTTTCCTTGTATTTATTATGTATTGTTAGTTAAAATTTTAAGTATAATTAGCATACTGTGATCTACTGTGGGGCCAGGGACCATGTTCCATGTATTAAACTTTTTGTTTTTTTTACTCCTCTCACCCAGTGCCCACAATCAGTTCAATAAAAGTTATTTTTAAAATTAAATAGTTGTGTTTTATTTGAATAGGTGTGTAAGCAAAACTTGATTTTAGCAATTCTCACTGAACTCAATTCTTTTGTATTTCAGATAGAAGATTTTTCCAGAACCCCCCTACTTATACTTTAACCCTCATGCAAACACACATGCATTTCCCAAATGGAAAATGCGTTTGCCTATTGAGTTCTAAAACTAAAGCAAAAAGTTGCAGAGCCACTGAAAATTTTAACATGTTAGAGACCAATGCCATTTTAAATTTTAGCCAAAAACTCACTTGAAATAATTGTTTTGGTTGACGAAATTAGCATTTTAGTAAATAAGTTTGAGATAATTTCTAAAATTCCAGATTGATGTTGTACAAGCAACTTTTTTGGGCTGATAAATTATTTCAAAGATGTTTGCTTCAAATACGGAACATTTGTGAAAATGCAAGTAACCTCACAAAAGGCAGGATCTTTGAAGAAAATCCTGCTGCTATTCTTCTGGTTAAGGTAAGTAAAAAATATTATACCTTGAAATTTATGTATAAAAATCTTATAAAATAATTGGCCCTGAAGTTTTTGATTCAGAAAAATATACAACCCTAGATTCTAGTACTATATAAAATCTTTTGGATAAAAGAATTTAATCCTATCCTTCCCCCAGCCCCTTCCTTCAAGTACCAAAAATATATCAAGGAGGAGCTAAACTTAAAAAAAATTTTTCTGTTATTAAATTTTCCCTAAATTTTAACCATGCTTTCACTTAACTCTGTTATTTTACTCTGTACTCATTTGATATGGATGAAGAATTAACTCTACCATTTCTGTTATATAATTTTTAAATATATAATCATTTATTGAATTTTAGCATTACTATAATAATGATACTAAATAATGATGAGAACTGAGATATTTTACTATAATATTTGCAGAGTGTTTTAATACATTATTTCATTTTAGCCTTAACAACTTAGTGAGATAGATGCTATTATTGCCCTCATTTGATAGAGTGCTAAACTGAGAAGGGTAAGTAAAACAGGGAGGGTAAGTAAATTGCTCAGTGTCGTATTGCTGGTGACTGAGACATGATTCAAAAGCAAGTCTTATTTACTTCACATTAGGCATTTAATCCCTATGCCTCTTGGTTGCCTTGTTGCTGTAAGAGCTCATAGAATCTAGAAGGAACATAATAATCCTTTTAGACTCTCTATTAGACATATGAGTTCTCTCTACATTATCCCAACAAGTGGTTGTTTAGTTATGCTAGTACATTAGCTGATAGTTGGTGATGAAAGGATATTTACTCTTTCCTGTGTTAGCCCAATCTATTTTTGTATAGATCTAATATATTTGTTCTTATATTCAGCTGAACTGAAGATTTGGGTTGATATTGAGTTGTTTATTTGTTGCTTTGCTTTTCCTACTTGTAACAACAACATTTTGGCTTTCGCTTTTTAATTATTAATTGAAAATAGATATATTGTTCTCATCTTTTTAGATAGAAATCAGATAGAAACACTGAAACTGGACATTATCTTGCGTTTTTATATTTCATATTGTATAGACTACTGCACAGGTAAATAAAATAATTGAATAAAAGTTGAATAAAAGTATTGGGATGTACATGAATCTTTTGTAAATTCACTTTAAGCATCCTTGGAACAACTACAAGAGCAGTCAGGAGAATAAGAATAGTATATACCTCATTCTGCTTCAACATTTTAAAAAAATCTACTGCTAGACTTCTAAATTTTGAAAGCTTTTTAATTGACATAACTTAGAAATTATGAGTATTTCCATGGTGATATCTATTTTTTTCCTTTGTTAGAATTTTTTAATTATAGCTTTTTATTTACAAAATATATGCATGGGTAATTTTTCAGCAACGACCTTCTGTTCCAACTTTTCCCCTCCTTCTCCCCATCCCCTCCCCTTGATGGCAGGTAGACCAATACATGTTAAAAATATGTTAAAGTATATGTTAAATAAAATATATGTATACATATCCATACAGTTATTTTGCTGCACAAGAAAAATCGGACTTAGAAATAAGGTAAAATTAACCTGAGAAGGAAATCAAAATTGCAAGTGGACAAAAACAAAGGGAGTGGTATAGTATTCTTCTTTTCTAAAATATATAATGGTTCTCTGGGAGCAGATTTCTCGGTGGGGGGAGGGGGCTTCTGGGAGCAGCCTTAGTTTCAGTTCAGATTAATAATCACCTCAAATGCAGCCAGCTGTTAAAGTACAGTCCTTTATTGTCTCTTCCAAAATAGCCCGGTTAGTTTTCTTAGAGGCCTATCTCCCTCCTTGGTTCCAAAAGCTCTTGCAGCTTGTCCTTTGCCTTTGCTAGCTTCAGCCTCTCTTCTTCCAGATCTCCAGTTTTGAATCTTCTCAACTGAACACTGAGACTCTGAGAGCTTTTATATGCTCTTTTAGAGGTGTAAACTCAAAGGTTGACTCCTCCGAGAGAGTGGGATTGTGGGTTCCTGACTTTTGAATCTCTTGGACTTGTGAACTCTAATGTGTGAGCAAATGTGTGAACTCTCAAAGGTATAAACTCCAAAGGTGTGAACCAATTACAAAAGCATTGTTTCTATCAACTCTAGTGAGTTAACACTTTGTAAGGATTCTAACAGAGTGGAAAGGCTATTTTGTGGTTCACACTCATTTCCCAGAGTTCTTTTGCTAGATGTAGCTGGTTTTCTTCATTATTGAACAAATGGAACTGATTTGGTTCATCTCAATGTTGAAGAGGGCCACGTCCATCAGAATTGATCATCACATAGTATTGTTGTTGAAGTATATAATGATCCTCCTGGTCCTACTCATTTCACTCAGCATCAGTTACTGTAAGTCTCCACAGGCCTTTCTGAACTCATCCTGCTGGTCATTTCTTACAGAACAATAATATTCCATAACATTCATATACATGGGGATATCTATTAAAGACATGATTTCTACATTTTTATGGATCCCTGTTTTGTCTAGGTAATGATGGACAAGTTTGGTCTATAATAATACTTTTTTGTAAGGAGTTACATGCTTTTTCCATTTCACTAAATCTTTTGTAAGGAGTTTTCTTCAGATAAGTTCTCTGTTTCCTTTTCCAAACCCTCTTGAAAAGTTTTCATATCCTTTGCCCATTTTTTCTCTCTCTTAAGATCCTTTTTGAATTCTTCCAAGAGATCATTGTGAGATGGGGACCAATTCATAACATTTATTGGGGCTTTATCTAGAGATGATCTGCTTTTAATGACCTCAAGTTTTGAATTCTGTTCTTCTCTTTCACCATAAAAACTCTCTGTGGTCAGAGTTCTTTTTGCTTATTAAAAAAAAAAAAAGATTTAGGTCTTCTTTTAGGGCAAAGGGGAGATTATCCAAGCTTCCTTTACAGGTGACAGTGGGTATGCTGTGTCAGTGTGGACTAACTTCTAATGCTGGGTTGGTGTGGCCAGGTCCCTCCATATTCAGGAGTTTAGGGGCTCACTATTTGCCCTTTGTATTTTTATTGAATGTTTTACAGCTAATCTGCTGATCTACTGGCTTACTGTAGCTAACACTGCTGTAGATTCCTCTTAATAGATTCCCTAGCCCCAGACACCACACTACCCTGGTCTCTGCATTCACCTGTGCTTGGCCCCTCCTTTTGTGCTCAATTAAAACAGACCTTTTACGAAGATCTTCCAAATGATCTTCTGCTAGAAATTTGTTACACTCCACATAGTTGTTGATTTTGTCACTCCAAAACCAGTTCAGAGGGTTGATTGTTGTTAATTTGAGGGACATAGAGGAGAGCTCAGAAAAAGATGTCTCCTCTCTGCCATCTTGCCCCCAACAGAGTCTCTCTGGGAAAAAAAATGTCACAAGTATAAGTTTTTCTTGACATTCTCGCATTGGTGACAAAACAGATAGATGTCCATCTGGACATCCAATATTCTTACATTCTTATAATAATTGGATATCTTCTGTGTTTAGCAGAATAGATTTAGAATTGGAAGGAACCTTAAAGCTCATCTAAATCAGTCTCTCATTTAACATATGATGGAAATGAAGTTAGGAGAGAGGCTGCAACTTATCAAGAGATACACAGCCAGTGTCTGAGGTGGAATTAGAACAAAATTCTTCCTGACTTTTAGATTCAACAATCTATCCATCATGCTACCTCTTCCATGCTATCTCTTCATTTTCTTAAATACATCGTTAATTCAGAACTTAATTTTTTTTTCAATAATCAATAAATGAAGGATAGCACTGTTAGATAGCTTGTTGAATAATAACCAATTGGAAACTCAAGTTGCTTTCTATAACCCTGGAAATTTTTGCCACACTCATTTTGCTTCTTAAGCAATATATTGTTTTCTTGTCATTTTTGAGAGGTTTTTAGTCATACAGACCGTGAATACTCATTATAAAGTACATGAATATTTTGTTGGCTTAAATTTAGAGATATTTCTGATGTTCTTATCTTCAGGTAAAGACATGAAATACCTTTAGTCAAAATGGGATTAGGCATAAGTCTGAGAGGAAATTGGTCATCCCTCACTCTTATCTCAGTGGCTCTCTGTTATTTCTTATGATCAAATATAACCTCTTCTATCTCACCTTTAAAACCTTCTTCACCATTTTAGCTGCTCTCTTATATATGAGGATCTGTATGCATGCTGTGATGGAGTAACAATGGCTTCCTTGTTGATCCTCATACACATCACTCCATTTCTCATCTCTCACTATCACCAGTGCCTAGAATGTTGTCTCCTTTCATCTTCACCTCTTGAAATCCTTGTTGTTCATTTGTTTTGATCATGTCTGACTCTTCATGACCCAATTTGGAAAAGTTTTCTTGGCAAAGATACTAGAGTGGTTTGTCATTTCCTCTTTCTGCTCCTTTTACAGATGAGAAACTGAGATTACACAAGTGTCTGAGGTCACATTTGAACTCAGGTCTTCCTAATTTCAGGTCCAGCACTCTAGCTATTGTGCTACCAATCTGCCCTAAAAATGAAATACATACATACATATATATATACATATATGCATATACATAAATATATGTATGTATTTATACATACACACACACACACACATATATATATATATATGTTTGTTTATTTATAAGATGCATCAGGATTTCTATCATTTACCCACAAAACCCAACAGGCACTCTAATGCCCTACTGGTGGGCATATATCTTTATAACAAATGTCAATACCCTAGCACTACTAGGACTTATCATTGCTGCAACTAGAAAATCAGATCTATTCGGCCCACATCCATGACTGCCTTCAGCCATAGAAGGTCCCACCCCTGTCTCAGCATTACTTATTCTGTAAGTCATTTAGTACTACGCTTCCAGATTCACCAAACACATTCTCTATCACCAAGAAAATATTACCAGAGACAGTAAAAAAGCAGAAAACATAATAAGGTATGCTTGTCAGAGTTCTTTTTAAAGTGAAAAAGAACTGGAAAATAAGGGAGTGCTCATCTACTGGGAATTGGTTAAGCAAATTATGTCATAGGAATATAATGAAATTTTATTATTTCCTAAGAAATGACCCTCAAAAATGATTTCAGAAACACCTGAGAAGACCTATCTGACCAGATGTACAGTGAAATGAACAGAAAATTAAAATTTTATGTAGTAACATTATAAAAAAAAACAACTTTGAAAGATTTGAGAACTTTGAAGGTTGTAGTGATCAACCATGATTCCAGAGAACAGATCTAAACATTTTTGTACATATGAATCTTTTTCCTCTTCAATTTTCTGCTAGTCTGTACCCACCTAAATGCTTCTCCATACAGTTGTGGAGTAACATCCTCACAATGCTAGTGTGACCAAATCAATTTCCTTCTCTTTAAAAAAAATTTCATCATGAACTATCACCAGTTAAAATGAGCATTTTCATATACATAGTAAAACATAAAAGAAGATTGTACATGTATTTCAGTTCTCTATAATGTACAACATATTTTCTTTTAAAGTACACAATAAGCCCAATATGTGGCTTTTCAAGCTATCCTGTTTGCTACAACTTATTTCTGGTCTTCAATTAAAAAAAAGAAAGTTAATTCAATTATCCTTATGTCTTTTGTCTCTCTTCTCTTTTGATTCCATTTTTAAAAAATCTTCCCTCCCTCATCCACCTTTCTACTAGATAAAAAGAAACAGAAAGATCTTATAACAAATATACTTAGTAAAGCAAAATAAATTCCCATATTGCACATATCCCCAAAAACTGTATCTTACATATTTATTTCATCATTTCTCTGTGTAAAAGTGACTTTTATGACAGTGAATGGGTGGAAGATCAACCATAAAAAAGGTCCAATTTGCTTAGCTAAGTTTTTAGGTGTCCATTGGGTATGAAGAAAGGAAAGAAAAGGGAAGCATATATTAAACATCTACTATATGCTAAGAACTTTACAGATGTTGTTTTATTTGATCTTCACAATAATCCCAGAAGGTAGATCCTGTTGCTATCTTCATTTTACATTTGAGGAAACTGAGAAAGATAGAGGCTTCATAGCTAGTGTGTGTGGTGGGATTATCTGAGAGCCCAGATGATTCTGGCAGTAATTGATTATAAGCTTTACAATAATACTTACTATTCCACATACCAAAAATAGAGATACAGAGACTTAATGAACTCTTCATGTTTCAGAGAGCAATATTGATTATCTGGATATTTTGATGGTACTTATAGAGTTATTCATAAGTCTGGCTCTTTTGGAAGAAGATTTCATTAGGCTTGGAAGGTCTAAACCAATCATCCAGTAGTCTGTCTTTGGGGTCTTTTGTGATCTTTAGGTTTATGTTCTTGAAGTTCGCTGTTCATAAAGAATAGAGCCTTTGGCAGGCACCAAATATCTGTCAAACAAAATGACCATTAGGCTTCTGAAATTGTAAGTTTCTTAAAGTGGTCATTCACTATATTATTATATTTTAAAAAACAGCTGCTTGCAATGTTATTGTGCTCTTGTTTATACTGAACAAATGTTTAAAGATCATACTATTACTCATCTTGCAGAATTATGCATTGTAAGTTGTGGAACTCTAATGGATAAGGTATCAGAGACTTCTACTGTTACATGAAAATGGCATGTCAAAGATAGCAACTACCTGGATTCTTTGGATATCAATTTTTTTGTTAAATAGATTGTGATAGTGCTGAAACCTGAGACCTCCATTCTCAGCCGCATCCCATTGTTCCCTTTGTTTTTGGGATTAAGGATTGACTCCATCATCAATTTGAATATGAAAGCTATAAGACTATCTTCTTATTTTCAGTATTTTGCCACATTGCACTTAACAGTAGGTACTAAACAGATGCTATTTAATTGATGTGTTTTCTCTTACTTGCCATATCCAAAATATACCTTCTCCTTTTTCATATGTTAAACTCGTGACCCTTCTTCACTGTCCAGATAAGTTACCAATAGCTTCTTGGAACTTTGTTGATTCTCCCAGCTAAAATTACAAATTACTGAATTTCAATGTTGGAAGAGGCCTTATCATTTATCTGTGCACCTGAAAAGGATTACTCTCTATGACATTACAAAAGACTAGAAATCCAAATTCATTTAAAGACTTCTAGTAAAGGGAAATCTATTCATTCCTTTTTTTTTTAAATCAGTTTTATTTTTCCAATTACAAGTAAAGGCCTTGTCTACTTTCTTCCAAAAAGAAGTTACCAGTTTTCCCAGAAATTTTTGTAATTTGGTGAGTTCTTACCCCATAAACTTATCAAATACTAGATTACTATGGTCATTGATAATTATATGTAATGTATCTAATCTGTTCCACTGATCTAACACTATTTTTTATGTAGAACAAAATTCTGTTCATAATTACTGTTTTGCAATAGTTTCAAATCTGGAATTAGTAGGTCACCATCCTTCATGTATTTTTTCATTGATTAGTTTGACCTTTTGTTTTTCCAGTTGAATTTTGTTACTGTTATTTCTAGTTCTAGTGAAAAAAAATTCTTTGGTAGTTTGATTAGTTTGGGACTGAATAAGTAAATTATTGTTATTTTTATTATATTGGCTCAGCTTACCCATGAACAATTAGTCTTTTTTTCCAGTTTGTTTATATATGTGTTTATTCGGGTGAAAAATGGTTTGTAATTTCCTTTAGGTTTGTCTTGGCAGTCAGGTTTCCAAGTATTTTATATTGTCTGTACATATTTTAAATTAAATTTCTCCTTCTTGCTCCCCTTGCTGATATACAGAAATGGAGATGGTTTGTGTGGATTTATTGGTGCTAAAATTGTTCATTGTTTCAGCTAGTTTTTTAGCTGATTCTCTAAGGTTCCCTAAGTGTAACATCATGTCATTTGCAAAGAATAATTGTTTCATTTTCTCCTTGCTATTTATTATTTCTTCAATTTTTTCTTGTTTTGTTGCTATACTTACCTTTTCTTAATACAATAATGAATAATGATAGTAATATTGGATATTTTTGCTTTATCCTGATCTTATTGGAAAGGCTTCTAGTTTATTCATATTATAGATAATGCTTACTCTTATTTTTAGATAGATAATACTTACCATTTTTTAAAAAGCTCCATGTATTTCTCTGCATTTTGGTGTTTTTAATTGGAATTTTATATTTTGTCAAAAGTGGTTTCTGCATCTATTGAGATAATCATGATTTTTACTTATTAATAAGCAAAATTTTGCCTGTAGTTTTCATAACCATCCTTGATTTCCTGATATGTTTCATTTAGTTGTAGTGTATAATCTTTGTGATATATTGTTGCAATTTCCTTGCTAATGTTGTATTTTAAAATTTTTGTATCAATAATTATTAAGAAAATTGGCCTTTCCATCTTCAACAATGAGATGAACCAAATCAGTTCCAATGGAATAGTAATGAATTGAACCAGCTACACCTAGCAAAAGAACTCTAGGAGATGACTAAGAACCATTACATAGAATTCCCAATCCCTATTTTTTTGTCTGCCTGTATTTTTTATTTCCTTCACAGGCTAATTGTACACTATTTCAGAATCTAATTCTTTTTGTACAGCAAAATAACTGTTTGGACATGTATACTTATTTTGTATCTGATTTATATTTTAACATATTTAACATGTATTGGTCAACCTGCCATCTAGGGGAGGAGGTGGGGGGAAGGAGGGGAAAAATTGGAACAAAAGGTTTGGCAATTGTCAATGCTGTAAAATTACCCATGCATGTAACTTGAAAATAAAAAGCTATAAAAGAAAGGAAGGGGAAGGGAAAGGGGAAAGAAAAGGGAAAGAGAAAGGGGAGAAAGAAGAAAATTGGCCTATGATTTTTTTTCTTCCTGTTTTTGTTTTCCCAAGATTAGGTATCAAAACTATACATGTGCCATAAAAGGAATTTGATAGGACTTCTTCTTTAATTTTTTTTCAAATTGTTTATATAGTATTGGAATTAATTCTTCTTGATATGTTTGATAGAATCCATCTGGTCCTCATACAGGAAAAACCCTTGATCCTATGTAGCCAAAAGTGTTGTTGTTCCTTGAATCTTCTCTTTCCTTAAAAGCATTTCTCTCTGTCCTGGAACTGTAACAGGAAAGTGTTTAGGGGCAGTAGGACTGCCAAAGATTCATTTTATAATATACCTAGTGCTAGCACAGAATGCCCTGTAAGCTTTATATGATTGTTTGCCAAATCTCTATACCATTTCTGGACTGAGAACTCCCAAAACTGCACCATAGCCAAGTCCTACCACTCACACTGCTGCCATGAATACTCCAAGCCAACATCAGTCTTTGTGTCACAGACCTCTCCTGACTTTCTAAGTTGTCTTAGACAGGAAAAAGGGGGGGGGGGGAAGAATCCAAATTTTGAGTATGGATGAATGGGAAGATAGTGTCTTCAGTAGAAAGAGAGCATTTAGGAGAAGAAGTTGTTTAGGACAAGGCTTCTTAAACTTTTTCCACTCATGACTCATTTTTCACCTGAAAAATTTTTATGTGATACTTGGTATAGAAGTATATGAAAGAGGAATACAAATCAAACATTTACTGATAATAAATGATAATTTTTGATTACCACATTCAGTTATGAATTGGAATATGTTGTTTGAGGTCAGTGCCTCATCAAAAGTCATCTAATTGAATTCATTAATTTTATACAAAAAAGAAACAAAGTCACAGTAGTATAATGACAGGTATAAAGTGACATAGCTGTCTCATCTCCCCTTAGAGGTCTTTTTCTATTATTATTCCATGATTGCTTCTTGTAGTAAGGGTGGGAGTGGCTGAGATTGGAGTTAACAGAACATTAAGAATTCTAAATATATTCACTTTTGAACATTTACCTAAAACAAGTTTCGTAATTGTGATCATGTTGGTTTTTTTCTATTCCTTTGACATAGTTAATTCTGTGAATTAGCAGAGAGATTTGGTTTGGTTGTTTTCACAGATCTTATGTTGAAATATCATTTAATTCCTTCTTTCATAACCTGAAAAAGATGATTATAATGTTTTTATTGCCTTAATCTTATAAATGAAGTTTGACTTTCAAAAGCTTATTCTTTTATTTTTGCATCAGTTGGACCGATTTCATACATACTCTCTGGATGAGTTTTGCGAGGACCAGTTACGGCAGACTGTTGAAGCACTAAAACAGCTAGAGGAACTTAAGGGAAAAATAATTGAACTGATTAAAAGTACATTTTTACAGGTAATTCTTTAAGATATTTTATTTCCCTATATTTATCCTCTAAATCCGATAGGGGGTCCTCAAACCTTTTAATAGGGGGCCAGTCCACTGTCCCTCAGACTGTTGGAGGGCCGGACTATAGTAAAAACAAAAACTTTTGTTTTGTGGCCCTTTAAATAAAGAAGCTTCATAGCCCTGGGTGAGGGGGATAAACGTCCTCAGCTGCCGCATCTGGCCCGCGGGCCGTAGTTTGAGGACCCCTGCGAGAAGCTTGAATGTTATGCCATATATATTTGTGTTGAAATTCTTCAGTTACTTTCTGATCACTTCATCAGCTTATCAGTGTTATACAAGAATAACTTCCATATATTAGGCAGACTTATTGCTCCAAGTTGTAGTCCTGAAAGGAACAGGGAGAAGTCAATTTGAGGGCCAAAGGATTGATCACTTAACCTTGTATTAATGAACATCTGTTATATACAACACATTTTTCAAGGTATTATGCATACAAAGAACTATAAGATGATGTTCTATCTCAAGGAGCTTAAAACTTGATAGAGGGGATGGCATATTTATGAAAAGACAAATAATAATGCAAGGCAAGGGAAGAAAAGTGACAAATAAATGGTACACTTATGTTATAAAATAAAATCCAAGGAAGAGAATAATTCCTGCAGAGGAGATCAAGGAAGGTTTAATGAATAGTTCAGTCAATTTAGATAAGTAGAGAGAGAGTGAGAAGACTTTCAAGGTGAAGAGCCCTGGTGGATTGGAACTGTGATTAGAGTATTTTGACTGTTGCAATGAGTTTGTTTGTAAATAATGGGAGAAACAAGACTGTATCTGAAGTTGCAAAAGTCTATAATATTACTCTAAGTTCAGAGTTAGGCAATGGAAAACCACTGGAAATTCTTGAACCCAGGAATGAAATGAAAACCTATTTTCAGAAGATTAATATGAAAGTAGCATGCAGGATGATAGTATTCCTAGGTTGTGCAGAAATCCTCTTCAGACACACGGGCAACACAATGAAGCTAAAATGTAAGAAAGTATTCTTGAGCACTACAATTGAATATTTATGAAATTATCACTTGATAGATTTGGATTTATAAGTTTAGTCCTCAGGTGACCATCTCTTAATTAAGTGCTTTGCCTGTGATTACATACAGAATTATTACCAGGTGAATAGCAAAATCTTGGTTCTGTTTTTATGATCTGAAAAAAAAATTAGGTATGATTCACCAAGAAAAATAATGTACATTTTGCCACCCAGCTAATGATAATGATAATAGTTAACATTTATATAGAGCTTATATTTATATAGAACATAAGCACTGTGTTGAACACTCAAATATTCTCTCGTTTGACCCTCATAAAAACCCTATTAGGTAGGTGCTATTATCATCTCTATGGCAAATGGGGCAAGTGACTTACCTGGAGTAACAGAACTAGTAAGTGTTTGTGGCTGGATTTAAACCCGGGTCTTCCTGATTCCAGACTTGGAACCTTATTCACTGAGCCATTTGACTGTCCCAAGTTAAAAATAAAAATCTGATTTTGAAAATCACTTAAAACAATCACCCAGAATTGAGTCTCAGTTCCCAAAGTCTCGAGCATTATCTGTCAGTCCAACTGTTATGCTAGTTGTGATTTCTATCCAATAAAACTCATCCGGAAACCTTTCTTGGAATTTCACCTTCCTAGAATTTTCCTGTAGCTTTGGAAATCTGTTTGGTGTCAGAAGTCTTTCCAGATCCTTTCTTTTATTGGAGGTGACCTTTTATTACAATCATTAATAATCCATTATCCTTCTAAGGCTTACAAATAATGAGAGTCATAACCTTGCTAGGCAGTTCTTATCAGTTAGTTGAGTCCTTTTGTGTTCCTTCTAGCAAGGAGGATGCTGGTAAATGTTTACCAATGGGGAAAATGCATGCATGACACATCTTTAAAGTTTAATCTTCACTATTAACATTTTATCAGTCACTTAAGTCTTTAAAATCAATAAAATAAAAAATCAAGCACTGATTTGATATTGAAGGCATAAATGCACATACTGAAATTTTGACAGGTTACTCTGTAGTTGCTAAGAGCTGGCTGCTAGGAGCCTCTGCCTCTGACTCTCTTCCCTCTCCTCTGACTCCTTTCCTTCTATAGGAAGGAAGTCCATATGGTCAAGTATAAAGAAAAGATTAAGTTTCACACAGTGGAATTCCATGTCTGCATTAGTCCTCTTCTACCTTTTTTGTTAGGAGCATTGCCTGGAGGATAGAGGAACAAGCTAGAGCTTATAATTAAAAATTATAAAACAGTGGCATAATTTGTATATTGAGAAATTCTTCCCGTGATTTGTTTAACAGCTATCACACCTACACAATTAGAGTTACTTTCTGTTAGGGTAGATTTACCTTCCAAGTGTTGGGATATCACTACTTGAATACTTAGATGTATCTACAATTCTATTTATATGGGTATTCTCTTCCTCCTGTTATATATAACCCATCCTGTGTCATCTTATTCTCTCTGGTTATTATTCATATCTTTCTAGAAATCATTCTTTGCTAGAGATCTTTGTTTTTTTTTTTTTTAATATGTGTGGATACCTGTGAAGTTCTCAGATAAAATTCATCCACTTTCCTTTACTCTTGTTATATAACTAGTGTGATGACCGTGTTAGTACCCTGGATACTTTAGAAGCAGCTGGAGACAGGATCAGCAAAAGTCCTTGATCTTTATTCTTTGTGGATGTGGATGGAATGGTGACACAAAGTGAGAGGAATTGTGAATCCGTCCAGGAGTCACTCTGGCTTTCTTATTCCACCTTCTTTTCCCTCTTTCTCATCTCTCTATACACCAACAGATCAGCCAGCACAGAAGATGGGGGTGGGGCATTTTCCAAGCAAATGCTAAAAGAGTATTGTCCAATTGGTACTTAGCCTTAAGTGCTTGTTTGTCCTAACCTCAGTGCATCTGCTCAGTTTCAGCACATTACATCTCCTGCTTTCTTTTGTTTTAGAATACAGGTGGTCACGCCATCCCTGACTTCTCACGGAAGTGAGACCTCCTAAGGGGAGGTGATCACGCCCTTTTTGACTTCTCAGGAAAGGAGGTGAAAATACCGAAAAGGAGGTGATCACACACCCCCGCCCCGGACTTCTCAGGAAGGGAGGTGAAAGCACTAAAAAGGAGATGATCATGCCCTGAGATGACATCTCAGGAAGGGAGATGAAAAGCACCAAAGGGAAGTGGGGATTGCTAGCAGGTTTCTGGGCTGAAGGATCTTATTAGAAACAGGGATGCACAAACCCATCAGCATGGGAGGTATTACACAAGGACATAGCAATAACGTACAGGCTATTAGTGATGACTCTCCCCACAGTCTGTGCAGCCTCAATATGGTGTAACAAACATGAATTGTACATGCAAGTAGTGATATAACAAACAATATAAATCAACATCGGTATTGTAAAAGATTTCCAGAAGTCCTAGAAGGAAGGTATGTAAACAACAGTCATACATACACCTTCTTCAGCAGCCAAGAGATAGTCCAAAACCAATCTATTGTCCATTGTTTCATGTGTCAGGGAATCCAATGATCCCCACAAGTTTTTGAAGTCTTGCAACAGTCTTTTTATGTGTTAGGGAATCCAATGATTCCAGCAGATTTTGAAGTCCTGCAACAGTCTTATTGTTTCTCAGAAAATCCAATGATTCCTGAGGGCTTTCAAGTCCTACAACAGTCTTATCATGTCTCAGAGAATCCAATGATTCCTGAGGATTTTGAAGTCCAACAATTTTTGATGTCCATGAGTCAAACACCATAACTGCCATGCTCTTCAGTGATGAGCACAGTCAGCAATGGAACCACCCGATATTTCTTGAGTCTTCTCCTTCGTTTCAAGAGTCTGCTCTGTCTCTCTCCAGTGGACAGGGTGAATATGGCTCGTTGGCACCCATCTGATTCCTTCTCCACCTGCAGAAATACAAGCAAACCCTCTCCCCCAAGCAGTTAATCGATCTGGTCCCTTTCATTCACCACTTTCTGGGTCTTTCCACATCACCTGGCGATTATCTAAAGATAGTGGATGCTTGCACTAGACACTGCCCTTTTGGTGGGTTATAAAACCTGTTTGCCAGAGCCAGTGCATCTTTGTCAAAAATCAAGAAGTTAATAGTATAAAGGGTTAGATTTAGAAGTTCTCTAGGGTTACCTCTGGCTCCCCCTTTCTTTTGTTTTTGGAGGAGCGTCTTAATGTCTCTGTTTCTTCTCTCTACTATTGCCTGTCCTTAAGGATTAAAAGGTATGCCAGTGGTATGTAAAATCTTATACTGTGCACAAAGTGTGCAAAATGTTTGGAAGTATATGCAGGACCATTGTCTGTTTTTGTTGCTTGTGGCACACCCATCATGGCAAATGCTTGTGTGAGAAATTCAGTGACCACTTGGGCTGTCTCTTTTGCTGCTGGTATTGCAAAAGTGAATTCTGAAAAGATGTCTACCACAACGTGGATAAAAGACAGACGACCAAAAGATTTATAATGGGTCACATCTATTTGCCGGATTTCATTGGATCTCAAACCAGGAGGGTTCTTCCCTGGAGGCAGTGTAGGAGTGTGGAAAGGAAGGCAAGCCGTACAGGCTTTTACTATGCTCCTAGCTTCCTCTCTTGTTATTCCAAATTGTAAATGTAAAGCTCGAGCAGCCTGATGATATTTAGAATGAGATGCCTAGGATTCTTGGAATAAAGGAGTATTGACCAACATAGTTAGAAGGCTATCTGCCTTTGAATTACCATCAAAAATGAGACCTGGAAGTCCACTATGAGAGTGGACATGCAAGATATAAATCTTACCTGGATGCTTTCTCACTTGCTTTTGAAGTTTCTTAAAGAGGCTGCAAATTTTATTTGGGCTGTGGCAATTCTTTGTACCACACCTACTGAATAGGCTGAGTCAGATATTAGATTTTGTGTCTTTTGGATAATAAGAGCTAGAATGATCGCATACAATTCATTCTGCTGAGTGGACTGAAAAGGAGTTCTGACTAGTCTCTTTATAGTTAAATCATGAGAGTATACAGCACAAATATTATGTTTGGATGCATCTGTGAAGATAGTTGGTCCTTTAAGAGGAACTTTAGAAACTTTTTCTTTAAGAATTCATCGCCAATTATGTAATAGTCTGATTATCTTTAATGGAGACCCATGTGTAAAATTCGGAGCCATGACTAATAAAATTTGCCACTCTGGGATGGTCTCACAGCACACATTAATTTGTGTATTGATATAAAAGGTGTATATCTTGTCAGGTCTTGTCCCAGATAATTGTACTGCTCACTTAATGGCCTTTAATAAAATTCTAGCCACAAGCACTGGATAAGGAGTAAGGCTTTGTTCTGGTTGTGCTGGGAGGTTCACCCACTCTATCACACTGTCTCCTTGATGAAGGACTGCTGTGGGTGCCTCTTGTGTGGCAAAAACTGATATTTCCAAAGGTTTTTGAGTGACTCTTTCAACCAAATTGGATAAAGCCAGTTCAACTTTTCTCAAAGTCTCTTGAGCTTCTTTTGTAAGCTGGTGTGGTGAATTTAAATCACTGTCTCCCCTTAAAATATCATATAATGGTTGCAATTGATAGGTAGTCAGATCTAACACTGATTGGATATCTCCTATCAATTTCTGAAAATCATTTAAGGTGTTTAGCTTCTCTGTTCTTAAGGACAATTTTTGAACTGTAAGCACCTTAGGGTATACTTCATATCCTAAATATTGAAAAGGAGCATGTCTTTGAATTTTTTCTGCAGCTATGTACAATTTGTAATTCTTTAGTGTTTCTATGATCTTTTGTAGACATGCTTCTAACATTTGTTCCTCAGGTGCATACCCCAATATATCATCCATATAATGCAATAGCATAACTTTTGGAAATGCTTTTCTTATTGGAGCAAGAGCAGCAGCAACATACATTTGACACATAGTGGGGCTGTTTTTCATTCCCTATGGCAAAACTGTCCATTCATATCTTTTATAAGGCTCAGCTAAGTTAATGCTGGGCACTGAAAAGGCAAATCTTTTCATATCCTCCTTATCCAGAGGAATAGAATAGAAACAATCCTTAATATCTATGAACCAAAGAGGTCATTCTCTAGGCAATTGAGTAGGAGATGGAAGTCCAGGCTGAAGAGTTCCCATAGTTTCCATCTGTTCATTCACCTTTCTTAAATCTGTCAACATCCTCCATTTTCCAGATTTCTTTTTTACAACAAACACTGGGGAATTCCAAGGACTTAGAGAAGGTTGTAAGTGTCCTTGGTCAAGCTGCTCCTGTACTATATCTAATAAGGCCTGAATTTTATCGCTACCTAAGGGCCACTGTTCTATCCACACTGGTGTATCAGTTTTCCATTGGATAGGAACAGGTGAAAGTGTTGGCAGGCCTTCAACAGCAGCCCTGCTTAAAAAACCGAAGTACTCATTTTTAACCCTAATTGCTGTAAAACGTCTCTTCCCCACAGATTGATGGGGGATTTTTTCAACTATAAAAGGAGTAAAAACTCCTGTTTTGCCTTCAAAAGTCCATCTCATAGGGGAAGCACTAACTTCAGCTGCTATTGATCCTCCTACACCAGACATGTAGGTGTCTGCTTTAATCTTTGGCCAGTGACTGGGCCAATTGGCACCTCTAATGACTGTACGATCTGCACCTGTGTCTACCAATCCTTCTAATGGCAGACCATTTATATAGATCATGAGCATAGGTCGGTCAGTTATTACAGCTGCTGTTCAGTATATTCCTGGATTTTGTGGTCTGGAGTCAGAATCTGGGGGACTATCACCAGGTTGCTTATTAGGATTCTGTATGAGTAAACCTGATGCTACTATTTCGACAAGTCACACATTGTCTACTTGTATTAGTGACTGGGATATTATCTACACATCCTCCAATTTCCCACATCAGTGTGTGGATGGACACTGTTTTGTACATACAAAAAGGAGGTGAAATGGTCAAGCCTACTGTGCCTGGAGGCAAGGGATCCATAGGCTGGAAGGGAACAGATTTCACCTCTCCAGGGGGTATCTGTTGTCCCAGCTGCATACAACTCTATTCTCCCTAATTGTAGTCCCTTTCTCCCATCATATGGCTTCCTGGATGATTGGTCATGTCTGGGTATTGGACTTCTAGGTACTCTCTGGGTGCACCATTGGCTGCCATCATGCCCCAAGTGTTTTTTACCTAGGGCCCTGGGTCTGGGCCCCTCATCCCGTTTCCCTGAACCTGTCTACATTCTGAGGCCCAATGGCAGCCTCTGTTGCATTTTGGACATGAGGTATTGGGTCTTGTTCTCCCACCCTGTTTTCTCACTCTGTCTCTATACCAACATTGAGCTTTCAGATGCCCTACTTCCAATTATTTAGCATAATTTCTTCTTCATTGAAGAACCAAGGGGACGTGCATTCTAATGTGTCTAGGAATCTATCAATCTGCTCCCAAGTCATAAATAAACCCTGTTTCTTTATCAGTCTGAGTATGCTTCCTGCAGATCTCCTTTGGAATGGGGGTGGGGGTGGGGGTGGGGCTGGGGGAGAATCTTTTCCCAATATCTGTCCCATTTCAGCTAGAAAAGGTTACTAGTTTAGCCTTTAAAAAGGTAAGTTCCCTGTTTGTTTATTAAAATACTCACCCTATTTCCTGGTCACCAGGGACTTCTTCAGTGAAAGTGGGATCCTTGGTCCCACATTCAGGCGCCAAATGTGATGACCGCATTGACACCCTGGATACTTTAGAAGCAGCCGGGGTCAGGATCAGCAAAAGTCCTTGATTTTTATTCTTTGTGGATGTGAATGGAATGGCGACACAGTGTGAGAGGCCTCGCGACACAAATCTGGCCAGGAGTCACTCTGGCTTTCTTATTCCACCCTCTTTTCCCTCCTCTTCATCTCTCTATACACCAACAGATCAGCTGGCACAGAATGGTGGGGCAGGCCATTTCCCAAGCAAATGCTAAAAGAGTATTGTCCAATTGGTAATTAGCCTTAAGTGCTTGTTTGTCCTAACCTCAATGCATCTGCTCAGTTTCAGTCCATTACAGCTTCCTTTTACTATCATAGTCACAATAATAATTAACATTTATATGGGCTTCTATGTGCTTGGCCACCATGGTAAATTATCTCATTCAATCCTCAAAATAATCTTGGGAGGTAGATGCTATTTCTATAGATGAGAAAACTGAGACAGACAATGTTTAAATGACTTGCCCAGGATCACACAGCTATTAAGTGTCTGAGGTTTAATATAAACTCTTGCTGATTTTAGACTTAGGATGCTAACCACTGTACTGTAATCTAGCTGACCTCAAGATATTATTGATATATTCTTAAGGAACTTTGTACTTATCATTGTCATGTAGATTTTCCTTGTTGTTTGGTTCTACCACCATTTTGATTTTTCTTACCTGGTGGCGTTTCATGATTTTCATTGGGAGAATATCAATGTTAGAAAAGACAAGCTTTTACAGTTATGAGATATCTAGGATCATTGCACTGCATAGTTTCCTGAATGTTGCAGCTTATTTCCATCTCTTCAATTCTGTGCCCAGTTCATTGCCCATCTCTATTAATGCCCAAGTAAAATGGTAGAATAACCCTGTGAAAATTCCATATGTTCTTCATCCAATTTATTTTTATATATCTTTTGAACGACCCTGGTTTTTAGTGAGAAGAAACTACAGACTTTTAATAGTAGCTATAAACAATTCAGTGCCACCTACAAATAGGAGAATTTTCAAAACCTTACTATGAATAGGGAATCCTTTCTTTTTGGACCTTTTTTTTTTTTTTAGAACATCGTCCATGACTATATAATAATCAATAACATTCATATAGCATAACTTATTCAATCACTCCTCAGATGATTGGGTACATTGACTCAGTTTCCAGTTTCTTGCTCCTACAAAAAGAGCTACTATAAACATTTTTCCACATGTGGGTCCTTTTCCCTTTTTTTAAATGATATCTTTGGCATACTGACCCAGTAGAGATACTGCTAGATCAAAGGATTATGCACAGTTTGAAAATCCTTAGGCATAACTCCAAATTGCTGTCCAGAATGATTAGATCAGTTTACAACTCCAGCAATAATATATTAGTGTCCCAGTTTTCCCACATCCCCTCCAACATTTTTCATTATCTTTAAGATGACACATCTTAGCCAATCTAAGAGGTGAGTAGTGGTACCTCAATATTGTCTAATTTGCATTTCTCTGATCAATATTGAGTTGTGGCATTTTTATATGACTAGAAATGGTTTAAATTTCTTCATATGAAAATTGTCTGTTCATATCCTTTGACCATTTATCAATTGAAGAATGACTTGAATTCTTATAAATTGGAGTCAATTCTCTAATATTTTAGAAATGAGGCATTTATCAGAAAATTGGATGTAAAAATTTCCCCAATTTTCTTCTTCCCTTCTAATCTTGTCTGCACTGGGTTTGTTTGTACAAAAACTTTTAAATTTAATATAATCAAAATTATCCATTTTGCATTTTTATAATGTTCTCTATTCTTCTTTGGCCATAAATTCCTTCCTTCTCCACATACCTGAAAGGTAGATTATCCTTTGTTCTCCTAATTTGCTTATAGTATCACCCTTTATGTCTAAATCATAAGCCCATTTCAACCTTATTTTGGTATAGGTTGTTAGGTGTTGGTCAATGCCTAGTTTCTACCATATTACTTCATTATTTATGGCACCCTTTACTAAAATATAGTTTCCTTCTTTATCTCTAATAATTAGATCTGTTTTTGATTTTGCTTGATCTGAGATCAGGATTGCTACTCCTGTTGTTTTTTTTTAAACATCTTCTGAAGCATAGTAGAGTCTGCTCCAGCATTTTAATTTTATTCTGTATGAATCACTTTGTTTCAAAAGTGTTTCTTCTAAACAATATATTGTAGAATTCTGGCTTTTAATTCAATCTGCTATCTGCTTCCATTTTATGGGAGAGTTCATCCTTACCACTAACTCCCTCAATCTGCCTTGCCTTTTTACAGTCTCTCTCCTTTATTTATCCCTTTCCCCTTCTACTTTTGTTCTCTCTTCTCTTAGACTACCCTTTTCTTTTCCCCTTTCCCTTCCTACTTCCCTATAGGATGAGACAAGTTTTTATATCTAACTGAATATGTCTGATATTCTCTCTTTGAGCCAAATCTGATGAGATTAAGATTCAAATAATGCTCATCCTCCTTCCATCTTTCCCTCAATTATAATAGGTCTTTTTTGCCTTTTCATGTGATATAATTTACCCTGTTTTACACTCCCTCTCTTCTTCTTCTGGTACAATGCCTTTTCTATTTTTTTTTAAATTTTAATAGCCTTTTATTTACAGGTTATATGTATGGGTAACTTTACAACATTGACAATTGCTAAACCTCTTGTTCCAATTTTTCCCCTACTTCCCCCCATCCCCTCTCCCAGATGGCAGGATGACCAGTAGATGTTAAATATATTAAAATATAAATTAGATACACAGTAAGTATACATGACCAAACCGTTATTTTGCTTTACAAAAAGAATCAGACTCTGAAATATTGTACAATTAGCCTGTGAAGGAAATAAAAAATGCAGGTGGGGAAAAAATATAGGGATTGGGAATTCAATGTAATGATTTTTAGTCATCTCCCAGAATTCTTTCACTGGGTGTAGCTGGTTGAGTTCATTACTGCTCCATTGGAAATGATTTGGTTCATCTCATTGCCGAGGATGGCCAGGTCCATCAGAATTGGTCATCATATAGTGTTGTTGTTGAAGTATATAATGATCTCCTGGCCCTGCTCATTTCACTCAGCATCAGTTTGTGTAAGTCTCTCCAGGCCTTTCTGAAATCATCCTATTGGTCATTTCTTACTGAACAATAATATTCCATAATATTCATATACCACAATTTATTCAGCCATTCTCCAGTTGATGGGCATCCATTCACTTTCCAGTTTCTGGCCACTACAAAGAGGGCTGCCATAAACATTCTTGCACATACAGGCCCTTTCTCTTCTTTAAGATCTCTTTGGGATATAAACTCAGTAGCAGCACTGTTAGATCAAAGAGTATGCACAGTTTGATAACTTTTTGAGCATAGTTCCAAATTGCTCTCCAGAATGATTGGATGTATTACAATTCCACCAACAATGTATTAGTGTCTCTGTTATCCCACATCCCCTGCAACATTCCACATTATCTTTCCCTGTCATTCTAGTCAGTCTGACAGGTGTGTAGTGGTATTACAATGCCTTTTCTAACCCTAGATTTTCTTATATCATCACAATAAAGTCAAATTATACCTACATCTTCTAAATATACATATATCAAAGATGCATTTCTCAAGAGTTAGAATATCATCTTTCTATATAGGGATATAAACATTTTAACCTTTAAAAAACAGTTGTTTCCTTTCCTTTTTATCTTTTTTTTAAACTTTCTCTTAAGTTCTGTATTTTAAGATCAAATTTTCTGTTGGTCTTTACATCAAAAATAATTAAAAATCCCCTAGTTCATTGAATGTTCATCTTTTTTCTCCTGAAAGATAATGGTTAGTTTTGCTGGGTAGTTGATTCTTGACTGCAGCCAAGTTCCTTTGCCTTTGAGAATATCATATTTCAGGCCCCTTAATCCTTTAAAATGGAAACTGCTAGATCCTAGGTAATATTGATTGTGGGTTCTTGATATTTGGTTTCTTTATGGCTTCTTGCAGTAATTTTCTCCTTGATTTGATAATTTTTTTTAAAATTTAGCTACCATATCCCTTGGAATTTTTATTTTGGAGTCTCTTTCAGGAGGTCATTGGTGGATTCTTTCAATGGCTATTTTATCCTCTGGTTTTAGGATATCAAGGCAGTTTTCCTTGATGATTTCTTGAAAGATGTTGTGTAGGCTCTTTTTTTCCATCATGGTTTTCTGATAATCCAGTAATTCTTAGATTGTCTGTACTGAATCTATTTTCTAGATCAGTTGCTTTTCCCATGAGGTATTTTATGTTTTCTTCTATTTTATTTTTCATTTTTTTGGTTTTGTTTGCTTCTTAATGTCACATTGAATTATTTACTTCCATTTGTTCAATTCTAATTTTTAGTGAATTATTTTCTTCAGTAAGCTATTTTACCTTCTTTTGATTTTGGCCAGTTGAACTTTCAAATGAGTTGTTTTGTTCATTGGATTTTTTTCCCATTTTACTAATTCTAATTTTTTTTGGAGGGAATTTTCATTTTCAATTTCACCAAATCTATTTTTAAGGAGTGGAAACACTATTTATTCTTCATACATTTAACTAGATTTTTTTCATTTTTCACTGAAAAAAAATTGTCTACTTTTTTGTTTTTAGTTTCAAAGTTTTGCTTTGAAATAAAATTTTTAATCATTCTGATGTTTTTCCAGGAGATGATTTTGGCTCTTTTATAACCTCAAATATGAAAGTAAATTTAATAAATAGTCTTAAAGGCCTTTTGACACTTCAATAAATCTGTCAAACTATCTTTCTTTTAGCATTTCAGAAATTAAGTGTGGCCTCATAGAATTGCAGAATTGCATAACTAGAAGGGATGTCAGGATTCATCTAAGCAACAAAGAACAAAGAACACACAAAGGACAGCTAATTCAGTGTGTCCAATATTTTTATTAAAATATCAAAAGAGATGATATCTATAAAAAGCATTTAGCACAGAGCATGGTATGCAATCAGTGTTATATAAATGCTTATTCCACACTCCTTCCTAAGAAGTAGTCATGTTTGAAGATCTCTACTGATGGCGAACCCCCTAGTCCACTTTTGTAATCTTCTAATTGTTAAAAAAGTTTTCCTGACATTTAGTTTAAATTTACCTCTTTGTAATCTTCATTCATTACACTTGGTTGAGATAAAAAAAAAATCACCCACAAATCAATTCTTTTATTTATCACTAGACCATTCTGTCTTAATATATTTAGCCCAATGTTCTATCCCACTAAGGTCTGTGTGGGTCGTTTCTTGTTATCCTCAGTATTAATTATTCTTCACATCTTTGTGACATTTGCCATTTGACAAGGACACAACCTGGACTCTTATTTAAGCCATTGATTAAAAATACTTAACAGCACAGTTCCAAGAATAGAATATTTGGTACAATCTATGGAAGATCACCTTCTGAATTGACATCAAGTCACCAATGATTATTCTTTGAATCTGACCATTCTACTGGATGGGAAACCATATAAAATTGTTTTGTATTATAGTCCCTCTATCTATGTATCTTTTCCATAACAGTATTTCCAAAATAAAGTTTTCCAGAAAAGAAATCAAGTGAATTTTGTGTGATTTAATCTTGCTGGGTTCTTGTAAATGTTACTTCTTTTTTTAAATTATCACTCTAACTTTCCTTTAATTATAGATTCTGAAATTTAGCCAATAAATGTAATCAAAGTCACTCACTAATTTATAAATTACCAATAATCTTTTTTTTCCTTTTTTGATAATTGTAATATGTGCCTTTCTCCAGTCTTCCAATACTTCTCCCTTTCTTTGTGAGCTTTCAAATACTACTGACACAACCTCAGAGTTGAAATCTAATTTCTAACATTCACTAGCTGTGTGATCTAAGGCAAGTCATGTTACCCTGTTTGCCTCAGCTTCCTTAACTGTAAAATGAGCTGGAGAAACAAACAGCAAACCACTGGGAGTGTCTTTGCCAAGAAAACCCCAAATGAGGTTTTAAAGAGCTGTACACAATTTACTAACAAATTTAATTTGTCAAAGGCAACACAGTGACTTCCTGAGGTTGCCTTATTTATTTTGGATAACAATAACTCATTTTTGTTTTGTACTTTCCAGCCCAACAATCATTCTTTTGGGGCAATAAAATAGAGGCAACATCAGAATTGAGCATGTTTGTTTTCTCTCTGTCATCAGTTCTCAATCTGTTTTCCATCCTTAATAGTACTATATGATCCCCGCTTTTATTCTTCTTTTCTCCCATATATTATAAAAAAACAATCAAACAAAAACAGTAAAACCTCTGGAATTTCCTTCCTTATTAGTGTCTGCTAATTTTGAGCTTTAGCACTCCTAACATTATTTTTACAGTATCATTGTTTAGCCCAGTACCTCTTATTCTTTTCATTTAAAAATGTTAATTGGCTGAAGAGGTGTCTTTAGACAATACCTCTTTGTTTTCATCAGGATTGGTTTTTCTTGTGTCTTCAGAATTCTGTTCTCGAGAGCATCTCATCTCTTCTGGGTGAACGTCTGCAACAGAATTTTGGTCTGTGTACTTATTCTTCTACATTATTAAAAATCTGCCCCTCTTCAGTTGAGATAGCATGATAGAATGTGCTCAGCCTTCTTTTCTTTTTCTATTACATCTTCTTAAGAGGAAGTGGTTATTTTTTTCTCAATATTCTGACCCTTTGCCCCTAGAAACCAGTTCTTTTTTTATGATAATCAGATCCAGAATGGCATTTTCGCTTTTTGTTTGTTCCCTCCTTTTGAAGGATAAAGTTATAAATAAAGCAAGTAAAGATGATATTATTTGCACTATTTTTGGAAGAATGAAAGTTCATAAATAGTTAGATAATCAAGTTGACATATTTGTATTATGCCTTTTAGCCCAGATACTGTAGTTCATTTTCCAAACTTTTTATCTATTGTACTTTTCTGTCCATGTAGAATATAATATACAAAAGTGGTAGTCATTTTTGTTTCTCCGTCCATTGATCTTAACTGTAATTTATCATGCTTCCCTATCTGGATCCTGCATTTTCCTTACATGATATAACTTCTGAATATACAATAAGTACCCTCACTCCTCTCATTCTGTTCTTAACCTCTTATAATTCAGCTTTCAACCTTATGTTCTACAAAAATTGCTCTTTCCAAAGTTTTCTATGATCTTCATTGTCAAATATAATGTCTTAATCTTGGCATCTTTAATCCCTCTGCAATCATTGACACTGTTGATTAACGTCTTCTTCTTACTTCTCTCATATATCAAACTGCTTCCTCTTGACCTTTTTTGCTGATTTGTCATCCAAATCATGCTCTCTAACCCTTGTCTTTACTTCATTGCCCTTGAACTAATGGAAATTTTTAAAAACATCAGTAATATAGCTCTTTATGAAATTCACACTTTTCAAGATATTTCTAGGATCTCTTGAATTTTCTCCATTTGTGACCAACATTCTTTTTTTTGAAAACATGAGTTTTATTTATATGTGCAAAACATAAATCCTTTGTAGGTATAGTCTATCGATAAGCTGATGTTTCTTGAAATTTCCTTACCTAATATCTGAGAATTAAGTTAACTGTTCAAAAGTGATTTACTGATTTAAGATGTATTTCTCAAAATATGTAATAATTGTTTTTCTTTAGATTGATGTTTAAGATAGCATATTGTTGCAGTGAATTTTAAATTAAATTTATGATGTTTTATTTCATTATATTATTTGGATTAAAAATACTACGAAATAATGACTACAATATTTCAAGAAATAAAGAAATGACAATTTCTTTCAAATTTGCTTCAAGGCTGCAGAAAAGAATGGAATAAAAAGTTATTTTGAGAGTGAACCACTTGAATACAAGATAGAACATATAAAGGCACCTGCACACCGCCGTATGATAGAAACATTTTCAAGATTTCTTAAATTAGTTGACCACATATTCCAAGAACTGATCCGACAGCTGGTGCAGACTTCAGTCAAACTATTTTTGGATTTACTTAGTAAATCTAGCAGAGTGGGATGTTCAGCAGAAAAACGAAACAATGACCTTATAAAGTAATTTCTACATTTTTTCTTATATTATAGATATGCAATAACTTTTAAATATATTGAAAAGCTTTTGAGAGAACCATCTGGAAATATTTTGAAAATTCATAAAATTCTATTCTATTTTTTATGGTGATAACTGAAATTAACCAAGTATATTCTTTCACAAAATTTTATTATATTTTGTTTCTAAATTTAAAATAATTCATTTCACTCTGAATTTTATTGTATGTCTGTGTGCCTGGTAAAAGCCTCTTCTAATTTTAGCTCTAAGTATGGCTAACAGAGAAATTACAAAGTTTAAAAGAATTCAATTCCAAGAAATAGTTTTTGATTCAATTTTGATTCAGTTCGAAGAAATAGTTTTTGAATACTTCAATCAATGAAACTGAAGTACCGCTTAGACATTATTCCAAATATTTTTGGAGGTATTTTCTTTATGTAAATGCAATACTGGATAGAGGACTGGCCTTGGAATCAGAAATACTTATGTTCAGATTCTGTTTCTGGCACTCACTATGTGTGACCATGGAAAAGTCACAATTCCTCAGTGGCCTACACAGTACTCTAAAATAATAAGTTGCACATGTATTGTTGATCTGGATTACTGAAAGGCATATCCATACCAGGAGTTACTCAAGCTGATGAAATCTCAGAGTTAGACAACAATTATAAAAATGTAGTAATATAAATACATTTAAAACATACATTTATACATGAATGATCTGTATTTCTCTAAACATTTTTTAAAAGCTGAAGTTTTGTGGGGTTTTGCTACTTATATTTATGATGGTAGGACAATTGTGGAAAAGTGTTCCATTAATTAATTCTTCATTACTACTTCCTGTCCTTTAAATGTATTTTTGCCCTTTTTGACCCATTGAATGTATATCAAAGTGATGATAAGTGTAACTCAGCACATCATTCTATGATATAGTTCTTTGGAAGTTTGAACAACAATTAAAAACAGGTGTGGCTATTTTTAAAGGTTCATAGATTTTTTAAAAATAAAAACATCCGCTGGAATTAAATCATAAGACTAGTCCAATCCCTTTATTTTCTTGACAAAAATAAAAAACTAAAATTCAAAGAGATTTTAGTGCACAATCCTAGTGCACTGGTAAAAACTAAAACCAGAATTTCAGTCTCATAATCCAGTATTATTCTCACCACTCCATATGACCTCATCTTAGAGATAGTAACCAAATATAAATCTCATGTGATTCAAAAGTTAAATACCAACAGAATAAAAGAAAAGTATGTTGCAATATTTGAAGACAACTAGCAAAGATATTCTTAAAAATTTTTAAATTTGTAAACTTTATAGTAATTTGTTAGCAAATTTAATGTGCCTTTCTTCTAGTTAAACAACTTGTATTTACTGTTTCTAATGAAATTTATTATTTCTAATTAAATAAATTTTTACCGTGATGTGAAAACTGAATGTTGTCTTTAGTTTTTCTTATTTGTTAATATAGGGCAACAAGAGAAAGCGTGTTGTTCAAAGTGCCAGAAAATATGAATGATAATGAAGAAAATTGTAAGTCAGAAACTGATATCAGTATTTCGCAAGATGATATTATAAAGGTAAAATGATCTTTGAGAAATATAAAAATCTATTTGTTGAAATAAGAGCAAGAGACTAGGTTTAAGAATTTTATTTCCCCCCCTAGACATTGAAAAGTTGTAGCTTGTATGATTAATACATGTGGTTTATTTAGCAATGATGTGCAGAAGATAAAGGGAGGTACTCTAGATGATAGTTTGAAGTGATCAGTCAACAGTGTGAGCAAATGGAGGAATTAGCAAATCCATGTAGATCACTCAAGGCATCTATTTTCTTTTTTTTTTTTTTTCTTTTTTTTTTTTAATAGCCTTTTATTTACAGGATATATACATGGGTAACTTTACAGCATTAACAATTGCCAAACCTCTTGTTAATTTTTCCCACCCCCCACCCCTCCCTGATGGCAGGATGACCAGTAGATTTAAATATTAAAATATAAATTAGATACACAATAAGTATACATGACCAAAACGTTTTTTGCGAAAAAGAATAGACTCTGAAATTTTACAATTCTTGGAAGGAAATCAAAAATCGGTGTGCATAAATATAGGGATTAGAATTCAATGTAATGGTTTTTAGTCATCTCCCAGAGTTATTTTCTAGGCGCTGTTCGTTCTTCTGCTCCATTAGAAATATTTGGTTGATCTCTTTGAGGGGGCCTGATCCATCAGAACTGGTATCATATAGTATTGTTGAAGTATATAATGATCCCCTGGTCCTGCTCTTTCCTAGCATCCAGTTCATTAAGTCTCCCAGGCCTTTCTGAAATTATCCTTGGTCATTTCTTCAGAACAGTAATATTCCATTTTTCATATACCAAATTTATTCAACCATTCTCCAAAGTGGACATCCATTTAGTTTCAGTTTTAAACCACTACAAAAGGGCTGCCACAAACATTCATGCAATACAGGTCCCTTTCCTTCTTTATTCTCTTTTGGGATATAATCCAGTATAACTCTGGATCAAAGGTATGTTTGATAAGGCATCTATTTTCCATATTGATATTTTTACATATCAAACCCCAACAATATTTCTGTATACCACTAACTTTGATAGCTTTTTCTCAGACACTATAGATACTAGTATTGATTTTTTTAATGTTAATTATTTATTTGTCTAAATACATTTGTTTTAAACTTAAATTTAAAAAAATTGTTTTAAATACAAAATAGAAAAAGAAAAAGATATTGCCATGTGCACAGCAAAAAATGAGAGGATTCAAAATATAAAGTGATATTAAATTCAAATATTCAAAGTATATTTGAAAATTCAAAATATAAAACAATAAATTTTTATTTCAAGAAAGCCTATATAATAAATGCTACACATTGTATTCAGAGCTTTCCATCTTGTCTTTGTTTCCTTATAGGTTTTCTTTTGTTTTCTGCTATACACTTTTTACTTTATTCTTTTTTCTACCTTCCTTACCTCTCCCAAAGGCTACAATTAAGCACATATATTTAAATATACCTATATGCGTATATATATAGATAAATACATACCTACACATACATAAATACCTATAATAGATTTCTATGCCACATCAATATTCCAACCTTATACTTCCTAGTTATTTTAAATAGTCTAGAAAACAATACTGAATAATAATTGACATATAGTGTACTTTCCCTTTTGATTAAATCTATTTTAGTTTTATCTTTAAGATCAATGATTACTGCTTTTTTTAATCTAATAAGTTTTACTCCTGATCTTTATTATATTTGTATGTATCTTTTATTACTTACCCCTTTTGTCCTTTACTTCCACTGATTACCTTGCCTTCCTATTAACCTACCCTTCTCCATAGCTCCTACCCTTATCCTCTCCACCCACCATTTTCCTCATTCTTTATCCTTTTTCATTCTTCTACACACCCTTAAACTTTCCACCTTAACTTATTCCATCACCTTCTTATTTCTTTATAAATTCAGAAGACTTTTATTCCCTTTTAAATGTAGATGTTGTGGGCAGGTAAGTGGTATAGTAGATAGAGTACCATCCCTGAAGTGAGGAGGACCTAAGTTCAAATCTAGCCTCAGACATTTAACAGTTTCTAGCTGTTTGTCCTTAGGCAAGTCACTTAACCCCAATTGCATCAGGAAAAAAAAGGAAAAAATAAAGGAGAAAAATGTATATGTTGTACTCTCTTTAACCAAATCTGATATGAATAAGGCTTCCTGGAAGAATTCCTCCCTTATTCTCTTCCTCATCTCTATTTTCTTACCCTCTTATTTCTTTCTCAATTTGGAAGACTTTTAAATATATATATATATATATATATATATATATATATATATATGAGAGAGAGAGAGAGAGAGAGAGAGAGAGAGAGAGAGAGAGATAATTGACAGAGGAATTAGATGAGGCAGGAGGGCTAATAGTTGTCACTCTCCCTATGAGTTACTCTCATAGGGAATGAATTAAACATATATATATATATATATTCATTCATATATAAAAAGGTATCCTTTTCTACCTTTTGCTATTTGGATTTTCTTCCTAGAATTACATCATACTGAGCTCTACCTCAATATTTCTTTTGAACTACCTACTTACTAATTATAATCTTAATTATATGATTTACATTTCCATGTATCAAACATAGTTTGTCTTTATTGAGTTCCTTTTATTTAGACTTTGATGTTTGTCTTATATTTCTCATGGATCTTATATATCAAATTTTTATTTAGGTCTTTTTGCCACAAAATTTTGGAAATCTGGCAATTCATTGAATATCCCATTATTTTTGGTTCAGAATTGTGCTTAACTTGGATGAATATGGCATTCCTGTGCTCAACTCCAGTTCTTTTGTTCTTTGATATATAGTGTTCCAAGACCTGCCATCTTTTAATGTAGTCGCTGGTAAGTCTTGTGTGACTCTAAATGTGGTCCAAGACCAGTGTTGTGAGGTGTCTCAAAAGAATTTTCAGGCTTGATCCCATCTCCTAGTAAAAGGGCAAAGTTTATTGAAAGTAATCATAACACCATTACAAAGCATACTGAATTCTAAGGGAATCCAGTAAAGAAACAGAAGCAAGGAGAATCATTTTATCCAGCTTCTACCATAGATATGCTAATCATATGGCCCAAAGGTAGGGTGAGGGAGTCTATCATTGGCATGATAATTCTATGACCCAATGATAGGGCTAGAGAGTAGCCTCCAGATTGAGGGATGGTCTCTGAAATTTGATTATCACTAACCAGATCACAAATCAGCAATGAACTGACAAATAGTCTATTCAGAATCAGACAGAGTGGGGGTGAGAGTTTCCTGAGGCAGACTCCCAAACCAAAAGACCCAGGATTTCTTGACTCACTGCCAGAATAGAAGCCCCCTCTACCTAAAAGCAGGGGACCACAAAATCATATTACATCAATTATATTATTTTTAATTGTAACTTTTAGATAGTCTGATTATTCTTATGTTTTATCTTCTTGATATGTTCTCCAGATCATTTTTTTCCTATATCTCACATTTTCTTCTTCCCCCCCCCTTTTTTTTTCTATATCTCATAACTTTTCTGTCTTCCCCTTGCCAAATTCTAATTTTCAAGGAGTCATTTTTTCCCCTTAATTCTATCTCTCTTTTTCTAATTGGTTGACTTTTTTTTCATAATCTTGTTTTTCTCGAATTGTTATTTTTTCCCTTAATTTCCCTCTGATTTTTAAAGGTTTTTTTTAATTCTTCTATGAATTCTTTGATGATATAACATAACTCTTTGGGGTAGAAGAGAGTGTGTTTTGGTTTTTTTGTTTTGTTTTGTTTTGTTTTTGCTACAATGTCGTCCTCCTGAAGATGAATCCCATTTTTCTATTCCAATAGTAACTTTCTATGATTGGGTCCTTTCTCCTTTGAATGTGCATTTAAAAATTTCATACCAGTGATGTAATCACCTCTAGTCCTATAGTATATAAGATGAAGCTTCTGACTTCTAGTTCTCCTTTTATTCTCCCTTCTGTCCTGGAACAAAAAAATAAGAATTCTACCGTCTTTAAGTGCATGCAACCAGCAGTATCTCTACTCCCCTGCTTTTCCATTCACTAGGTATTAGATGGTTCCTTCTTATCCGTGGTTGTGTCTCAGCAGCACAACTGGGCCTACCCTCAGATTCAGAGTTTCCAGCAGTCTTCCCCTACTCAGATGCCAGATTTTCTACACTGTCCAGGAGGAGAATATTTCTGTGGCTGGGACCAAATCTATCTCCCAATCTCACTAATCCTAGAGCTTGCTGTTTGCTATTTCAGTAGAGTTAACTTGGAGGTATTTGTATTCTATACAACCCTCCATCCTTGGTATCTTTCTAATGATCTTCTCTGGGGGACCACTATCCTGCCCCAAACCTTACTTATTTTTAGCACTTGAGGTACTGTTTTTGTCTTGTTTGTGGGAGAGATCTGGAGACCTTAGAATTTTCTGACCTACTCTGTCATCTTCCCAGAATTCTTTGCTGTTACTGAATCTTTCAGAAGCGATGGGAAATTGAGAAACAAATAATTTTAATAGTCATTCTGGAAATTTAGCTATTATGACACAAGAGAAACACTACAGTGAAAAAGAGAACGAAAAATTTCCTTCCTGAGGGAACTGTATTAATTTTTGCAAAGAAATATTATAAAGAATATTCTTTAAAAACTTTGCTATTCTTAGAGAGCTAATTAGTAGAATTGTTTTCAGAATTGAGAATAATTTTGTAGTTATAATGATGTAACTTTGGCTTTCATCTTTCTGAAAGTCAAATTGTGAACAATTGTATTTGTCTCATTGTTTTTACATTATTAATAAATAGCATAAGACATACCCTTGGTATTTAGTTAGGCCCCCAAAATTAGGGGATTTGATATATAGAGAGCATTTATGGAGAAGAAGATTTTTCAACAGGGTTGGGGATTCAGGGTTAATTGTTCAAAAAGTGATAAAGATGTTGAATTTTAGTAATAAATATAGAAGTATTGGAAAATAGCCTTTGTTTTCTGAAAACACATGATGCGAATGAATAAAGAAACTATACTAATAGAGGACAGAGAGATGGATGATCCTCACCTGAATAGAAGAAGGCTGATCCTAGAGTCATGAAACTTAACTTTGAATGATCCTTTATAAACATATTAGTTGTGTGACTCTCTGAACAAGTTATTTTCCCTCTAGGTCTCAGTTTCCTCATTTGCAAAATGAAGAGATTAAATCCAAAGGCTTCTGTGGTCCTTCTAAGTTCCAAAACTATTATGATTCTATACTGGGATCTGGCCAACCCTAAATTCCTCTTGCTAAATGTGGAGACGTATCTGGAATTTTTCTTTTCTTTTTTTTTTTTTAACAGACATTTAATCTCTCATTACAAAGCCACATGATTAATGACACTCATTACCTGTTTTTTCATACATATTAAATGCATATAAAATTTAATTGCTTGTTACTACTTATGCTGTATATTTAATAATAATAATATGGAGACTGAGCATCTGATTATACAGCTTGGCCTTGAACCTGTAATGTGATTGGCTATGCTAATTTTCTCAATACTAAATTGTAATGGTCTGTTAAAATCTTGAAGCTTACATAATTAATACTTTGAGTAGGACCTTTAACCAATCCTTAAATTTTAAGTAACTCCTTACTCTTTCTGCTAGGTAAAATTTCTTAGAAAAACATTATCTTCCCTTAAGAATCATTGATAATGCTTTTGTACTTATCTAGTTAGCTCTCTCCACAACACAATCAAATCAAAACACAATACTCAAATGGATCTGTGTTCTCATAAATTCCTAGCATTGATACAAATTACAATCCATTCATAAATACCTGTCCCATTCATCTCTTTTCCAATTTCTTCCACAAATTTGCTCGAGGGTATTATGCTTGAGTCTTTTCTTTGCTTTCCTCCTTGATAGTTTGCTCTATCTCTCACTGTCTTCCTTTGCACTTACAAAGTAGCCAAGCAGTACTTTTAATTATATATGTTCTTGATTTTTTACTTCCTTTGTTTCTGATGCCAGTCTTCAAAAATCCTCCTTTATTTTGTGATGCAGGCTGCTCATAGGATAACACTTTAAATATTTCAGAAACTGTATTATAGCATGTCTCATCATATAAGAATTCTGGGAAATTATTGGCATTAATAAGACAGGCTGTTGCTTCAGCAAGATATTGGGGAATCATTAAAAAAAGCTTTATAATTTCCCACCTCACTCTTCTCCTGTTTATTGTGGATGTTATTTATTGACTACTTCTTGTCTTTTTCTGTTCTTAACATTTGTCTTTGTCCTAATTATCTTTTCCATTATTTGTTGTCATTGTCTTTAACTTTTCTAGAATGATGTATTTGGAGCTAAAGGATCCAGATTTAGATTCCAGCAGTGGCAAATTACCTAATTCCTCTGGAGATCAGTTTTCTAATGTAAAATATGAAAGGGAAATCCTCCTTTCAATCCATCATATGGATCCATATTTTCCAATATATTGCTTCAGATCTTTAAATATTCCCTCTGTTACATTAAAATCACCCACGTCCAAAAATGTGCTGATTTGATTTGGAAGATTTTAACTATTTTTTTTAATAGAGCTGCCTTTCCTTTTTATCCTCTCCATATATGGTACATATATTATAATCATGTTCATGGCAGTCTTTTTATTCCATTGGATAAACTTCAAGAACCCAGTGTAATCACTACTACATGATCATATAAATATAAACATATCTATACACATACATGCACACATTTTATGTGTACATACACACACAGAGAGAGTAAAATAACTCATGCTAGTTGTTCAGTATATTGCCTAACAAAAATACCTGCTTTTCCATGGAAAATAATCAAGAAACCTTTGCCAAAGTTTAATTTATTTCGAGAACAGTAGATTTCTAAGGAAGAATTTTTTTGATTGTGGTAGAGTATTTTGATGACTTGAAACTTCTATAGTTACATCTTCAAATTCTGTTGCAACCATCATGACTTTTATTTTTAATGTATATATTATCATACAACATTGTTTTTGACAATTACTGGTCAATAATGTTGTTGTTTTTTTTAACACAAAGGGCATTATTTTCATAACTTGTAAAATATATAAATGAGGGAAGTAGGGGGATTCAACTCAATTTTCTTATAAATAAGAATCCTAATAAAATTTGAACAATTGATCTTTAAATTCTTTCTGGGAACATAGCTATTATATACAGGAAGTCATAGCAATAAATAATATATTCACATCTTAGAGTTCATCACAGTCCATTTACATAGCCCACAAATAAAGTAATATGTCTCCTAAAATTAGGTATTGTCATAACAATATTATGTGTAAACCAAATTTCATTATAAAAAGTCAAATCATCTGCATTTTTGTTATTATGCATAAATTTGACTTCATTGAATGCTGGTTGAAACAAATTAGCAAATAATTGTGTACTAGAAATATTTTATGCTGAATAGAAATATTATTGTAATAGAATTATTTTAGTTCTAGCAATCAAATGCTGTGCTTCTTCTGCCTTAAAAACACTACTGTGTTGTGTAGGAGTGCAAAGCTCATCTCATGGATTCATACAATTCATTCAGTTGTAGAATTGGAATTTAGTATATAAATCTTTCAGTTCAATTCCCTGATTTTTTTATTTTTGCATCCCTTAAAAAACCATAAGCCTCAAAAATTCTGAGTCTTCTCTAACAGTATATGTATGCAATCTTCCATACCCATAATCCCTCATCTCTCCAATGAAAAGGCAGTAGTACATTTCTTCATCTCTTTTTTCCTATGGTTAAAGTCAATCCTTAAATTTCCCTGCATTGATCTTCCTTTTGTTTTAGTTTTCATTTAAATTATTTTAGTGTCTGTCTATCTGTATGTATTGCTATTCTGGTTCTTCATACAAGTGTTTCCATGACCCTCTAAATCCTTCATATTCCTTGTTTCTGATGAATCAATAGTATTTAATTACATTTCTCTACCACAGTGTGTTTAGCTATTCCATATCAGTAGGAACTCATTTTGTTTTGATTTCTTTGCTCCCTCACAAAGTGTTGTCATGACTAATTTGGCATATAAGAGATCATTCGATCCTTAATGACCTTAGGATGAATGCTAAGTAGTAGGATTTCTGGGCTAAGCCTGGATATTTAAATTTTCTTTTGTTTTAAATGTAATTTCATTTTGTTTTCCAGAATGGTTGAATTGTCACAAATTCAGCAATTGTATTACAGTGCCTAGTTTCCTGTAGCCCCTCTCACACTAATTGTTTTGGCTTTTTTTTCCTTTTGCCAAAGAATATGAAACATCATATCTTATATCATTTTCCATTCTCTTCTTGGTGACTTAAAGCAGTCTCTCTCATAGTTGTTAATAATTTGCAATTTCTCTTTTGGGAACTTGATTCATATCTTTTGACCTCTTATCTATTATAACTCTCTTATTCTGTTTTATTCAAAATGTAGTTTATTGATGCCTTTTGTTTTAACCTCAGTTATTTTAAACCCCATCCCTCACCCCAACCAGGATGGAACCCTCTCTCTGATAAAAAAAAATAATACAAAATAGTAAATTGTCGTCTTCTTTAAATTTTTCATGGTGCATTCCTTTACCCATTTTTCTCTGTCTTAATCAAAACAGACAGAAAAAAAATTATCCCCAGATCTTAGTCAGTTCCTTATGTAAATCTTTGAGGGGATTCTTGTTTCTTCTCCCCATATGTGTATGTCAGCATTCAATCATCATTTAAAAATTTCCAATTGCTCAAATATATTTACATTTCTCTTTCCTCTAGGCTGTTTTAATTTCGAAGATTTTACTCATCTCTTTCATCACAGACAGAATAGAGAATATTCACTTATTTTCTTATATTGTTATGCCTGGTATTGGAGAATATGTTCTTCTCCACTCTATATCTTTATCATTTATACTTTGGAATATTATATTCCAAGATTTTCTTTTCTATATGGTTCTTGCTACCAAAATTGTGTGATTTCAATTGCAGGTTTTATTTGAACTGTTTATAACTGAGGTTAGTATTTTTCTTTCTTTTACCTGAAAGCTCTGGATTTTCTCTATGATATTCCTGAGACTTCTTTTTTAATGAAATAACTGGCGTCTTTTTTTTTTTTTCACTTAGTCTTCTAGTTCCAATAGATCTGAGCAGTTTTCACGTGTGGTTTCTTAAAATATATCATTCGGGTTTTTTTATTTGGTCATACTTTTTAAAGAGTACAGTGATTGGAGTACAATGATTATTTCTAAACTAAATTTTTTCAATAAACAAAAAAATCAATTTTTCATCTCTTTTCCCGATAAAATGCTTCAGGCTTTAGATGGTCTTATATTTTCTCTGGGCAAAGAAAGCCCTAACAAACTTCTGACTTCTTCTATTTCTGCTGACTTTGCTTATGGGACTCCTTTTTTTCATTGCATACAAGCTTCTGACTATCTTTTGTGAAATTTTGGATTTCTTGATCATTATCTTGTTTTTAAAAATATTTGTTGGAATATGTATATGGAATATTCTTTCTCTTTTAATGCAGCTAAAGATTACAACTTTTTTGACTAACATATAACACTGCTAACCAATTTAGCTTTCATTCCATGAAAACCCATGTATTTTTTTAAACAACTTGGAATCTAGGCATGACTTTTGCCTATATTGTACTTTTAGAATGGAGATTTTAATCAAAATGTCAACTTAATATTTTTTTTCATTTTATTCAGCATCATGTTAACGTAGTCTACATACTTAAATAATAATCTACAACTGCTATGAAAATTGTTTACAATGTTGTTAATATAGGATTTACATGAAAAATGTGGTCTGCCAGCTGCATATTCTGTACCAAAAATAGTTCTAATATAAAGATAGAACTTGTATAACAAAATGCTTTTCATCACAATGGGATTTGAACTATTTTCTTATTCAGTATAAATGATTTGGAAGTAATTTTTTAATTTGTGTTTATATGTGAATTAAAAAGTATATAAAAATGAAGGCAGAATCAAAAGGAATGAGAAGAACTTTTGGTGTGTTATTCAATTGATGGAACTCAGTCTTTTAATATCTTTTACTTTGTCATTTGAGTTTTGAAAGATTTTAAATACAAATTATTTTATCACTGACATTTTATTATGTCTCCTAAATCATGTTTAAGAATTTCAACTTGAGAAAAGAGTCAAAGAAGCAAAGTGAGGCAATATTTGAAGTACAAGTACATTTGAAAACTCCTCAAAAATCTTTTCATGAGAAGGATGATTCACTTGAGAAAAAAGAATCTTTGGATGAAATTAAATTAGATGATCCATCCAACACATCCACCAAAAAGGAAGATGAATTGTTTTCCTCAAGTCTAAGACTAAAACCTATATTACAAAACAAAGATGAAGGAAAATTTGCTGGTAAGAAAAATGGGCACCTTATTTTGCCTTCTGTCTCAGCTTAGCATGGAGGCAACCCAAAATTATCAAAATTTCTACCAGCTTTGCAGATACCATCAAACTGGAACTATTTCAGTCATAAGTCCTAGAGGAGATTATGTGTCTGTCCCTGTATGCCAGGCTACCTGAGATCAAAGGATCCTCACCATATAGTTGACCATCAAAGAATGATTTGGGGGTTAAGAATAATATTACTCCATTGTCATTTCTTAATATACCCACTTTCTCCATTTAATCTTCTCTATTAAGTAAGGAAGAACAATTAAGAAAAAACAATTCAATAAAATCTCTAGATCTGACAATATGTATTATATTCTGCACTCATAGCCCTCCACTTTTCTACTAGTATGGAGCAAGATAGGCAACATGACATAATGAATAAGGCTTTGGACTTGGTGATGGAAATATTTGGGTTCAAATTCTATCTTAGACACCTACAGCTACATGAATCTGGACAAATCTCTTAACTTTTCTCTGCCTCATTTCTCCCATCTTTAAAATGAAGGTATTGGACTTGGTGACCACCAAAGATATATTTTTATGATCCCAGGTTTTTAATCAGCTGTTTTTTAGGAATGAGACTTAACAAATGGTAGCTAGTAAAGTCCATTTACTATGATACAGAGGGCTTGTAGCTACATTGATGGAAGGTATATTTATATCAGTAAAATTACATATCTTTTTAAATATTAAAAAAAGATAAACAAGATTATTCCAGATGAAAATCCTTAAATATTAAATAGTCTTACTAGATGATGCAATGGAAAGATCATTGGCCTAGTAGTGAGACAATTTGGGTTCAAATGCGATAGCTATACTCACGACCTCTATGACTCCCATGGATGTTGTTTGCATTTGTGGATAATAGTGAACCAGGTTTTTAGGAGATCATTTTGTATTAACTGTCTTTACCATGTTAGCATAGTAATAGCTGCCCTCAGGTATCTTACCAATTCAAGCAGAAGTTAGGGAATGCTATTTCTCCTCCTTTTTCTCCTCTTTCCTTTCCTTCTCCTCCGTCTCTTTAGATCTCATTTTGCTTATTTGTAAAATGAAAGCATCAGACTAGATGACTTCTAAAATCCACTCTGGATCCAGATTGCTATCCTATGATTCTATGAAATAAGAACTGAAAGATGTACAAAAAATAAAATAAAAATGAAAAAGTTTCTCTTTTACATAGTTTGAGTGTATAAATTGCATACATTTGGTAAATTGACTTAAAATATATCCTAAAAACAATCATAAATAGATTTAGAACAAAATTTATGTCTTTTGTGAACTGAGCATCTTTTTTTGACTAATACTAATTAATTTTCTTCTCTATCCATGTTTAGCAACCTTTCATTTTGCTGATCTAGCCTTTACTTAGTTTTTACTCTTTCTTTTTACTTATAAAAATAGAAGAAACATCTCCAACAGACAAAGAAGATAGTCACCCAATCAGGCTCACAGAGTAAGTATTGTAAAATTGTTTCCAAGAAAAAAACTATTTTACATCATTTACCATGTTCCTCTAAAATCTCTATTATTTTCTTTCACAGAGTTCCAGAATTCCATGTAAATCTCTTTCTAACTCCCAACAGATTGGAATTTTCTAAGAAAATTCAGAAAGTGATAAATAATTTTGAAAAAACTCTAAGTATGTTTATATTTTAATTTTAGAGCAATATGTATATTTGTTAGTGTTCTCAAAATTCTTCTATTTGACTCTTTCATAAGGCATAAAGGTGAAAAACTAAGAAATAGTGTATGGCAGATGATCAGAATTATAAGAAGTGTATGGAATGTTGAAGAGGATGATACATTTTCTTGTTTTCTGGTTTATGAAAAGCTGGTGAGATCAATTAATTTGAGAGTGAGGTATAACACAGAGCTCATTCTTGTGACTTTTTACTCACTACTACTCCTGCCTTCTCTTAAGAGAGTCTGTTTTTGCATCCCATGAATTTACAAAGTAACTGGTACATAATAAGTGCTTATATGTGCTTGTTGATTGACTGACTGGCCTACAAACTGATGCCCATAGCTAAAAGTCTACCTGATTTCCTTTGAATAACAATATATAAATAAAGATGGTCATAGAGATTGTGAAGGGAAATAAGAGAAGACAAATTCTTGCATAATGCATTTGGTAGCATTCTCAAACTAATAATATATATTCAAAATATTCAAATCTCATTTTACAATGAGAGTGTGACTCAATAGAGTAAGGAAATCTGACTTTAAATTCTGAACCAGGCATTGATTAGCTGTATGACCCTTAATGAGTTATTTGACCTCTTTCCTAATCTCTAAAATGAAAGCAACAATTCTTACACTACCTTTTTCACAAGGTAGTTTTCAGGAAAACACTTTGCAGAATTTGCATCTCATGTTGGTTTCTTTTTGAGCCCAACCAACTGGTTTTACAAAAACTGAGACCAAGAGAAATAAAGCCACTTATCCAAGTTTGTTCTGGAAGAACTTGAACATCTGGAAACCAATTCAGAGTTCTTTCACTCTACAACTTCCCTATTTTCTTCTCTTTCCCTATACTGCTTTGTGGGAATATTTTTAAAATGTTTTTATTGTTTTCTTTATTTCTGGTTATACATGTACATTAATTTTAATACACATTTCTTTATGAATCATGTTAGCAGAGAAAAATCTTTTCAGCTTTTTCAGTTTCCTCACTTACAATATTAGAGGTAGTTTAGATAGACTTTGATAACTGTGTCAGTTTTAGATCTGTGATCCTGTGAATGAAAAAAAAAGTGTCAGGGCCAGACAAGATCAAGGAACTACAGTAATAGTCTATATGACTGAGATAGAATCTGTGAAAAAGAAAAAGCAAAGTATGTCTTTAAAAGCAGGTTGGAACCAATGATCACAAAACTTCAATTTTTTACTTACAGGCAATAGAAAATCACTCAAAGTTTTTAAGCCAGGATAATTATGTGAAGATCAGGTCAGATGATAAAGTGTGAAGGAACATTATTTTAGAAGCTGTATGAATAAACTGACGAGAAAGATAATGGAGGTGACAAGATCATTTAAGCAGCTGATATGTCAATCATATGGAGGATAAAAAGAATGAGGCTGGAGAAAAGAATAGTTAGTGGATTATTGTAGTATTGGTCTGGAGTGATCAAGAGATTAAACAAAGGTATTATCTTTGAAAATAGGAAGTAAAGATTTGAAGAATTTTTTGAATCTTTGTTAGAGATGAAGAAAAAGAGCCACAAAATGAACACATTTTAATCCTTTGATAGTAAAGTAAAAGAGGATAAAGATAGTGATAAACACATTAGGGGTTTTGGGGCAAAGATACTGGCATGGTTTGCTTTCTTTTCTAGCTCATACTCTTTTTATTCCTGCCCAAGAATCCTATACCAATTTAATCCAGAACTTTTCCCTAGAAGTGTTTTCACTGTATCATTCCCTTACCCAAGAACTTCTGTATTCCCATTTTTTTCCAAATATAAATCTATCTAGTGTTAAAGACCTTCCCTCCATCAAATACATACTATCTTTTAGTTCACCACCTCTATTTCTTAGTAACTATAGATGCTATAAATAAGATTTAGGAGTTATTATAGATGAGATTGCTAATGTGGACCTAAATACTAATTTTAAAATTATTTATTTTTAGCTCGTTTCATTCCTTTCAGTCAAGATCAGCGTCTGTTTATCTTTTTCTTTAATCCTATGACTATGGAAGTACCTAGTGAACAAGAATTGGAGAGACAGAAAAGGCTGATAAGATGGCCAAATTACTCTGTCCTATTTGAAATGGATCCTCTTTATCAAAAAAATGTGAGTTTAGTAAAAACAAGCAAACAAAAAACCCTTCAAAATAAGATGTGAATTAGTAAATATCCAAAGCTAGTACCAAGCCCACTGTCAGGAAAACTGAGTTCAAATCTTGCCTCAGACACTGTGTAATGCTTGGCAAGTCAGTTTCTCTCATCTATAACATAGAAATAAAAGCACTTACCTCTAAGAACTGTTGTGAGGATCAGCTGAAATAATATTTGTAAAGCATTGATCTGGCCACATAGCAAGTGTTAAGCAAATGTTAGGTGTCATCGTTATTATCATTGTCATTTTTAAATCTGCCATTCGGGGAAGAGTAATATAAAGAAGAAATTTTAGTCTGAACATTTCTCTGTAGCAGTTTAGAACTGATATTTAGCCTGATAAAATTTAGTCTTGAATTTGGCCTAATGAAATTGACTTTCCAAAGTGAATAAATAATTTAAATTTAATCTAAAATCTTAAAAAGTGCAGCATCCTTGGTGTTCATGATAATTTACCATTAATAATTTATTCACAGATTGTAAACCTTCTGACCATTGTTGGTAATTCAATGGCACGAGTTGAACGTTATAGCCACCGATTTCTTCAGTTTTGTACCATGGTAGAACAAGCAAAGAAAATGGCATATAAAATATCAAAAATACAAGAACATTTAACCTCAAATGACTTTAGAGATATCTTGGATGTATACACAGACTATTTTAGAGACGTTGTTTATATGCCTATTGAAAAACGTATTAATATTATCAAAGTTGTGAGTCTTGAATATCAATCAAGCTGCTTACCATTTGTTCAAGACGTCATTAAAATGAGCCATGCATTGTTGGAGACCATTATTCAAAAAAAGAATACAAGCCTCTTTGAAGTAAGTAGTTTGCTAATGTTCTTTACTAACATTGTTATAGTATATGCAGTGTGATTAGCATGTCTTGTCTAGAATATTTTCTATAGTGACAACTGTTTTTTATACTTAGACTTTTGTTAATTCCATTATTCCCCACAGTATTACAGTTTTCTGTTATACCTAACTACACAGTCATACTTTGGGCAATATAAACCTTAGCCTGGGATCCTCATGACAGTAAAGGTCCAGGTGTACTTAAAAGTTTTTCTCAATCTTTTGGCTCATAGATACTTCCTCAAAAATTTAGGACAGTTTATGCAGCGTATCTCAGAGATGCTGAGACCAATTTCCAACTTGTAAATATATAGTTTTCTTTATAATAAACGAACCCCATACGTTGCATACATAGAAAACTGCAAACAAGGAAGAAAAAAAATGGAAATGAGGGCAACACTTGAAACTCATTCCTATCTGAACTGGTCAACAGAAGATTTAATGCACACAAAGTTGGGTGACATAAATTTTACTAACCATGGAGAGGGGAGAGGGAATAAGAGGAAGAGACAGGAAATAATATTAAAATATGTTCAGGGCAAGATTAGCACTGTGCAAAAACAAAAAATCTCCAACTTTGGAGAATCAATCCCAAAGACCAGTTGGGAAGGAAAGGTGATTGGTTATTGGACAAAGGAAAGAGAAGATGGAAATGGGAGCAGTAAAACATTAAGCATAGAGCATTGGTACTAAACTCAGTCTTTTCTCGCATCATCATCTTTATAAAAAAGGAACAGGAAACAAAAAAAAGAAAAATTGAGTTTAGGATGAAAGAAAATATACAATTGGCATTCATATTTGTAAATAGGATGAACTAATCCTTAAAATGGAGCACAGCAGCAGAATGAATTCTTGTTTATTAGAAACACATTCAAAACATAATGATTCATACAGAATTACAATGAGGAGCTATCATATTTCTGCTGAAGGCAAAAAAACACAAGTAGTAATCATGATCTCATCTAAGGCAATAGCAAGAAAAAAAAGACTTTATTCAAAGAGACAAATAGGAAAGATTCATTATGCTGAACTCTATTATAGATAAGGAATTACTATAAATACTAAATATATGCAGTAAATATGATAAGATATAAATTTTAAAGGAAAATTAATGAGTTAGTGGTACAAATTGGCAGTAGAACTATAATGATGAAGATCCTCAACATACCTATTTTCATACTTAAACAAATCTAACCAAAAGTAAATTAACAAAATTTAAATACCTGAATAGATTTTAGAAAACTTAGAAAAGTTAGTTGGTAATTATTGAATAAAAATAGAAAAGTATGTGTGCGTATATATATTTCTTAGCTCTACATGACACTTTTTCAGAAAAGAATAATTTGTTAGAGCATAAAATCCTTACAGATGAATATAGAAACCTAGAATTATTAAATATATATTTTACTTACCACAATATAGTATATATGTTATTATTATTGTTAGTAAAGGCTATTGAAGAAAAGATAAACATTAATTAATTGGAGATTCAGTAAATTAATCTTAAATAATTGGTGGATCTTGAGCAGGATTGTGATTAGTTAGAAGGGATGCAGAATTTACCTTCCCAAAATTTAAAATAGATAAAGAGAAATGGATCCCAAAATACAAATTTTGATTTTTGTTTTCATTTGTGCACAAAGAAGGGAAGGCAGAAGCAAAGGAAAAAGAGCCATATTAAGTAGATAGTCTTATATTCATGTGCATGAAAATACAAGTATTCCTAAAAGGAGAAAGATGAGAAAGTCTTCCAAAAACTTCCTAGTAGACAAGCCATAAAAATCCTGCCAGTTGTATCTGCAACAGAATAGTAAGACATGGTTAGAAACTGGAAAAATTATATTATGGGGAGAAAAATGTTAGCCATATAAAGGATAGAACCTTAGATATTATAATTAAATATGCATTCTAAATGTGATTTGAAGATCTATAGCCTAGATAAATATGAGATTTTCAGCACTATTGAGTAAGGCTTTTAACATAGCAATTGTCTTCCTTATCTTATGAAAAGTCCAACCTATTCCTCCCCTACCATAACCTGGACCCAGATACTGTTGTGGATAATGGGGATGGGAATACCTTTCGGAAGGGCTGAAATAGAACTTTTAAAGCTTTTAAAAATAAAAATGTAAAAGGAGAATCCCTCTCCCTTTATGACTCTGGTCAAATTGGAGGGACAGATTTAAAAAATTTCAGGCAAGTGCAGATTATTTCTATAGGGAGAAGGGATGTGATTGGAAAATAAAAATTAAAGGAATTTCTTTAGAAATGAAAAATTTTAAGCAAGTAGAAATTAAAAATAAACTAGGTAGAAGGTTAAGATAGTTTTAGTCTTTGTTAAAGTTTGGGGGTTTTTTTTTTAGAGTTTTGGAAAATAATCGATTTTTTAAAAAAGATAAGGAAGATGTGAGTAATTTTATCTTATTTTTTATGATATGTAAACTATAATAAACTTTCAGCATGGACTTTTTTGAAGATACAACACTAAAATTATGTCCTTGGATTTATATAGAATATACATTCATAATTTCATTACCACATAATAGAAGTTATGTTTGCAATTTCCATGTTTCACAAAATCTTCATGGATTTTAAAAGAAAGGTAAATGGGATAAACTGAGTGAAGAGCTCTCATAAGAATGTAGCCTTTACTTATGCCCTAATTGTGATTTGAGACTTTGCAATAACAAGTTGAGCTATTGCTACAAGCTGTAGGTGTTCCATTACAATCTTAGATAAACATTTCCCTCCTGGGCCCCCCCCCCCAACTTTTAATTAGCATTTAAGTACTTAAGAGTAAAGAGTTTGTTATTTAATAATAATCTTTTGTTTTTGTGATAGATTTCTGTGTTTAGTGTGGAAGCCTGGACTCCCCTAGACAATGGGAGAAGAAGTCTGGGAGAGAGGCATGTAGACTTCTGGTTAGATTCTATATAATCATGTATTCTGCAGTTTACACTTTGCAGTCCTCTACTGCCACTTTGTCTGTTGGGAGTTGCCCTTTTTCATGAGATTGTAATAAATCACTTTTTCCTTTTTACCTCAAGAGTCTCTGATTTTAATTTGTGTAAGGGTTGCTGTCCCTCATAAAGACAAAAAATTCAAGATAATCATTTTAAATTTTTGCCATTTGGCTAACTAAAAGCAGTTGGCCCTGTAATTTAATGTCCTTACTCACTAAATGACCCTTGCTTGGGACAATTGAGATTCATTATGATTCCATTGTAAGTATAGATTCAGATGTGATTGGATTTATTCTGCTCTCATTTTAAGTGATATGTGCTCTTCTATTGGTATAATTGTGATAAATCAAGACTTAAAGTAAAATATATTCCTTATTTGGCATTAATGCAAAGAAATAAAATGTCCTTCCTTCTTTCTTCCCTCCCTCCTTCCCTTCTTCTCTCTCTTTTTCTTTCTCTCTCTCTCGGCAGCAGCAGCCCCAGTAGTGTTAGTTATTTTAATTAGATATAATTATTCCATGTTTGATAATATATACAGAATTTTAGATATGATCAATATAAAATGCTGAAAGCAATAAAATGGAGTGACTTATATATAAAAGAATTCAGAGCTCCATTCAAATAAATTGATGCTATTTGGCATTCAATTAAATGGATGTACACATTTTATTATATTTTAAAAGTCCAAAATGTAATTTGTTGTTACTGTGTTGTGAAAATTGTGAAATTATACATGGAATAGCATAAATTTACATCTTGAGCCAACATAGTTTCAACAAACTTCAGTCTTAAATTTTTATTCTTGTCTTAATGGGCAAAATAAAATAATATAATACTTGGTAAGAGATGGTTATTTGTTAGTATGGAGGTTTACAGTAATTGGCCAGTGTTGGTTTTTGTTTTTTATTTTAATGATTAATTTTTATACTAGGATGAGTTTAAAACTCCTGGGAAGGATAAAAGAAGGAAAGTATGTTCAGTTTTTGTAAAGGCTTGGTAAACTTTTTATTATTGCAACATGATAGTGAAAATAATGATTGTACTTACCCCTAAGGTGTAATTAGTGAAACTTGCTATTTGAGTTAAAATCTCTTGGAATTTTAGGGGTTGGGGGGCAGAGCCAAGATGGCAGAGAGTACACATGTCTCTATCTGAGCTCCTCCAAACGTTCCTCAAATTAACAGTAGATTAAGCCTCTGTACTGGTTTTAGAGTGAATAAATATTTGGAGTACAACAAATTTCCAGAAGAAGATACTTTGCAATAACTTCAGAAATGGTCTGTTTCAATTGGGCAGGGAGAGAGGCTGCTGAGTCCAGACTGTAGCACAGGGAGCCCAGGACAAGGAGCTGAGGTGGGGAGCTAAGGCATTGTGGCATCTGCGCACCAAGGAATCTACTGCAAGGCTCTTAGGCTACTCTGTCCAGGTTAAAAGCCAGTGGTTCAGCACATTATCTGTAAGGCAACCAATGCAACTACAAATACAATTGTGAGCCACTGAACCCTGGAAGAATGTGGGGCCTTGCTGTGCCTACCCACCACTGGAAGTCAGTCAACAGCACCAGGTCCAGGACAAACTAAAGTGGCTGTCACCTCTTTACCTTAAGAGCAGACCTCAGCCTTTAAAAAAAATGAGCAAAAACCCCCCAAAAGAACTCTGACCATAGATAGCTTTTATAGAGAAAAAGAACAGAACTCAAACCCTGAGATTCCTAAAGGCAAATGTGGAGCTGATTTGGGGGCTCCAGATGAAGCTCCCAAAGGTGATATGAGTTGGTCACCATTTTACAAGACTCTCTTGGAAGAATTCAAAAATTATCTTAAAAGAGAGAAGAAAAATGGGGAAAGGAAATGAGATCTTTGCAAGAGGGTATGGAAAAGGAAAAAAAGAAATTATCTGAAGAAAACTCCTTAAAAAATAGATTTGATGAACTGGAAAAAGCACTAAAGTGTTTTTCTATCATAAAATAGATATGGAAAAGAAATCAATTTATTGAAAAACAGAATTTTTGAAATGGAAAAAAAATCAATGAACAAAACACCTCAATTGTCCAAATGCAAAAGGAGATTTTTAAAAAAGCTAATTGAAGAAAATAATTCACTAACAATTAGAAATGAACAAATGGAAATGAATGACTTGATGAAACTTTAAGAATAAGTCAAACAAAACCAAAAAAATTAAAAATAGAAGAAAATGTAAAATACTTCTTTGGAAAAAACAACTGACCTAGAAAATAGATCTAGGAGAGACAATCTAAGAATTATTGGACTTTCTGAAAAACAAGATGGAATTGTAATTGATATTGTTCCAAATTTTAATTCAAGTATAATTATCTTATTGATCATTAAATCAATAAACTATCATTCAAGGGAAAGGCTATAAACTGCTCAAAGGGAGAATAACTCTGAATTACTTCAGGTCAATGTTTGTGTGTAGGTAGATTAAGGAGATGACCTTGTAGGAATCTTTTGTTTTTTTCTAATGTATTATTTCCTTTATGAACAGGAATGTTTTCTGTCTAATTCTGAGCCTGGCTATGGATACCTTTTGAATGAAGTGGAATTTTATTATATATTAGCTGTTCTAAAATCTTTATTATGACAGAAAATCAAATATCTTGGCAAATACATATACATATGTACTGACATATCCATACACACATCCATATGTAGATTAGGTAGATATATATGTATATATACACATACATACACATACATAATATAAATATAAACTGTGGGGGGCAGAGTATGTATGTACATCCTAGTAAATAAATCCTCAACATAGGGTTGAGTTACTCTGTGCCCTTAGGCTTAGGCCTAGAGAACCATTTTTGTTGCTGTTATAACCATGTCCCTCTTACTTTAAAAGCAATATTTTCTAATGATAACAAGAAAAAACATGTAATTTATATACCTGTCTCTATATATCTATCTATGCTTATAAATGTGTTTACATGCACACATATTTTTATAATGATTTTTGTCACAATATCTCTTGATTTACTATATAATAGCTGAAAGTATAAAACATCTTACTATTTTCAATCTGAATTTGTAGTCATTTTATGTGCTTAAGCAACTAAGTGAATTAGTGCTTAAACTTTTCATCTATTTGCCAATACATATATACATATTTATATGTATATATAAATATACATACACACAGATCTATGTATAGATATAAGTCTCTGAAGTATCTCATTGTTTCAGAATTGAGGGAATGATTTTACACAAATAAAGAAACCAGTGAAACAAAAATATGTCTATTAATTTCTGTGGTTTAAGTCAGAAATCTCTTTTGTTTCAGCCTTAATGGGCTTCTAAGACTGCTAGTCTCTCTGTATATAATTTAGGATTAAGTTAGTCCCAAATCTTCTGTTGTTTAAATAAGCATCTTTAAAACAAATTCATAGGCATAACTATTGAACTTAGGGATAAGAAGCATCAATGAATGCTAGTAGGTGTGTATTCATATATAGGACTAGATCCTTAAAGTATCTCCTCTTTCTAAGTGGGGAATTAGTTGGAGTAAGAAAATTGTGAAAAAGGAACACTATCAGATGATTATATATCGATAGCCTTTGAGTATGATATAATTACAAGTTCTGAAAATTGAGTTCAGGACTTTACATTTAAAATTACATTGATAATTGTGAAAAAGACAGGTAGAAACAGCAAGTACCATGTAATAACAAAAATTTTGTAAAGTTTCAAGTTAATTATGGATTCCTAATTTGATACTGTTCTTATAGCTTTATTGTTAATAGGATTAGAATCATGAGACTTGAGGTGTTTTTTTTTTTTTTTACACCACATGAGCTAGTTATTGGGAAAAGCAAATTTGAGAGATTTTACTAAATTGTATTGAGTCCTGTTGCTGCCAGATTTTAGTCGAATTACCTAGAATTGCTCAAAATTACTAGGAATCAAAAAAGCAAATTTATTGGGAAAAAAAAAAAACCTTCTCATGGCTGTCCTGGGAACAAGGCCTATTCTGGAATGTCCAAGGGAAAATGCTTCCAAGGACCAACCAACAACGTGAAACATCTCAGACTCAAGATGAAATGTGCTATTAATTGAACATTGGGAGTAGGTTACCAGGTTACAAGGAGAATTGAAGTGGTTTACTATTAATAATTATTATCGTTACTTTGATCTTTTGTTTCATAGTATTTATTTTTACTGAATTTTCTTGGTAACTTTACTTATATGTAAATTTCCATACTAAAATTAGTATGTGGTGAGCCCTCTAAATAGCTTGATGTGTGATTTGCCTTACTTTATATACATAGCCTATTTAACAAGATTTTTTTTGCTAGATATATGAAAGTGTGACTTTCTGTACCTAACTTTCTTAAACTTTATGACATTGATGGAAATGTGGGAATTACAATTTGTGGTGCTTATGGCCACAACATGTTTTCTGTTAAGTTTAAGTCTCCTAGCTTGAAGCCACTAATGCTTGGTCAAATTGATTTAGTAAAAGCAGCAGGGATTAGGATGATACAATTGAAGATAAAGAAGTGATATGAAACAGAATATAGTACTGCACTATATATATGGTTAGCATCAAGTGGAAGAATTATTAAAAGTTATGCTGATTTAGCAATCCCATTTTTTCCAGTCTTACTTAATAATCAATGTTGAGGGAGGGTCAATTGAAAGAAGCATCACCCGCCTGTAGTTTTTATATTACCTGCCTAATCATCTGTTTTTTCCACATTTAGGTAAAGACTGTGTTTCTTCACATTTTAATTTTAGCAATTTTTCATAAAGAAAATTTCTCTTTTACTACACATTTTTGGAGTCAAGCTATTTACACAAAAGAGGGCAGTAGTTATAACTTGCTTTAATTATCTTTACATAAAAATTTACTTTTTATAACAACTACCATATGGGATTGTGATGAAGGTTAAATGAGTTAACGTGAATAAAGCATAAGACAAAACTTAAAACGCCATATAAATGCCAACTATTGTTATTGCAAACTATTTTTTCTTTTTATCAGCCAAACTCTTCATATATTCATGTCTTCATATATTTGACACAATAAAACTTAAGTAACAATAACTAAGCAACTTCAGTTTTTCTTGTAACCATATTTTAAAACATCAAAGCCAATATATATTTTGCAGGACTGTTGAATAGACATTATTACATTTCACGTTAATTCTTCATTGTCTGTCTTAAAGTTAATCTCATCTAGAAATTCTGCCCATAGGTTGAGGTTCCTTATTTTTTCTGTGTATAGTCAGTCTGTAAGCATTTATTAGACACCTACTGTGTGCTACACACTATGGTAAGAAATAGTCACACTAAAAGAGACAAAATACAATATCTGCCAAAGAGGAGCTCACAATCTGATGGAGAAAATAAGCAAATAAATAGCTATTTTAAAAAACATTATTTACAAGATAAATTGGAAATAATAAAGATAAGACACTAGTCTTTAAGGGAACATGGAAATTGATAAGTGGTCAAAGGATATGAATAGACAATTTTAAGATGAAGAAATTGAAACTATTTCTAGTCATATGGAAAGGTGCTCTAAATCACTATTGATCAGAGAAATGAAAATTAAAGCAACTCTGAGATAATGACAAATGTTGGAGGTGATGTGGGAAAACTGGGACACTGATATATTGTTGGTGAAATTGTGAATGGATCCAGCCATTCTGGAGAGCAATTTGGAACTATCACTCAAAAAGTTATCAAACTGTGCATACCCTTTGACCCATCAGTGTTTCTACTGGGCTTATATCCCAAAGAGATCTTAAAGGAGGGAAAGGGACCCACATGTGTAAAGATGTTTGTGGCAGCCCTTTTTGTAATGGTCAGAACCTGGAAACTGAGTGGATGCCCATCAATTGGAGAATGGCCAAATAAATTGTGGTATATGAATGTTATGGAATATTATTGTTCTGTAAGAAATGACCAGCAGAATGATTTCAGAAAGGCCTGGAGAGATTAACATGAACTGATGCTAAATGAAATGAGCAGATCCAGGAGATCATTGTACACAGCAACTACAAGATTATGCAATGATCAATTCTGATGGACATGGCTTTTCTCAACAATGAGAAGTTTCAATTGTTCAGTGATGAAGAAAGCCATCTACACCCAGAGAGAGGACTATGGAAACTGAGTGTGTACCACAACATTTTCACTCTTTTTGTTGTTGCTTGCTTGCATTTTATTTTGCTTCTTCTTTTTTTTTTTTTTTTTTTTTTTACTGATTTGATTTGATTTTTCTTGGACAGCACATAATTATATAAATATGTATGTATACATTAGATTTAACATATATTTCTACCATGTTTAACATATATTGGACTACTTGCCATCTAGGGGAGGGCGTGGGGAAAGGGAGGGAAAATTGGAACACAAAGTTTGGCAAGGGCTAATGTTGAAGAATTGTCCACACTTATATTTTGAAAAATAAAAGGCTTTAATAAAAATAATAATAATAATAATAGAAAATATGGGAAAAGCTCTTATACAAGATGGTAGCTGAATGGACAACAGATTGGAACTGAGAAACTCATAGGGTAGGCAGATTCACCAGTATGCTATTGCAATGATCCAGGTATGAGGTGATAAAAAGTATTCACCAAGGTATTGCTTCACTTCTCTCATTCTATTCTTAATCGGTTAAAATTATATCTTTATTTTTATTACTCGTTATCTTTTTTCTTAAATGCTCACTCTTCTCCCTGACTTTTCTCCTGCTCCAACTTCTCTTTTATTTTCAAGGACAACACTATCTTCCCTTAGGAGTTGTTTTTGGTTCCTCACTATCTCTCATTGCTCACTCTTCTAATATCTAATCTGTTGCCAAAGCCAGCCAATTTCACCTATGCACTATTTCTCAGTATATCCCTTTTTTCTTCTGATATTGCTACTGCTTAGGCACTCATTACTTTCCTGTTTTCTCCCACCTTCCTTCCCTACTTCTTCTTTTCTTCCTTTCTTATGTTTCTTCCTCCTTTTTTCTCTGCTTCTTTCTTTCCTTTGATCTTTGCTTCCCTCTTAACTTTTTCTTTAAATCCTTCCTTCTCTCCTTGTTTCCTTGCTTCCTTCTTTCTTTTCTTCCCTCCTTCCTGATCTATTAAAACAACTTTCTAGGGCCTGCCTCAAGTTGCTCTGATTCATCCCCTCTTCAGCCACCAAAATGATTTTCCTAAAGCACTGTCATCCAATCATGTCACCACCATTTAATAAACTTTTGTGGCTCCCTATCTCCTGTTTGCCTTTAAAATCCCTTTATCATCTATCCCTTTTCTACCTTTCCAGTTTTCTTATGTTTTACTCTCTGCTATGTACTCTTTGATTCAGTGTGATAGCTTCTGATGTTCCACGAACAAAACATCTCTTATCTCCAGATATTTTCTCTGATTATATCCCATGTTTAGAATGCTCTCCCTCCTCATATCTGCCTCCTGACTTCTCTGGCTTCCTTCAAGTCCCAACTAAAATTCCATTTTCTACAAAGAAACCTTTATTAATCCCTCTTGACTCTCTTGCCTTCTATCTTTTAATTTTTTCCTATTTATCTTGGTATGTAGTGTGTTTGTATTTATTGGTTTGCTTGTTGCCTTTCCCATTAGACTCTGAGTTCTTTGGGGGCAAGGGCTGCCTTTTGTCTCTTTTTGTATCCCCAATGTTTCATAAAGTCCCTGGCATATAGTGGACATTTAATAAATGTGTATTGTTGATTGGTGACAGTACAAGAGGAGAGAAGAAAGCCTATTCAAGAGATGTTGCAAAGGTAAAATTGATAGACATTGGCAACAGATTGGATACAGGAAATAAGAGATAATGGGGAATAAAAGATAATTCCTAGATTTTAAGTATAAGATACTAGGAGGATGGTGGTGTCATTGACAGTAATAGTTTTAAAGAGATAAAAGTTTAGGCAAAAAGGTAATGAGTTCAATTTTGCTCATGCCAGATTTAAGGTGTCTATTGGACATCCAAATTGAGATGTCTGAAAGGATGTTGGCCAGCAGAACTATTGGGGCAGAATAGGTAGATGTGAGATTCATCAGCATAGAGGATGATCATTAAATCCATGGAAACTGAGATTACAGATCAATTAATACAAAGAGAAGTGAAGAGAGCCAGGACACAGTCCTGTGAAACACAACTGGTAAAAGTAGGTGACCTTAATGAAAATTTAAAAAAAAAAACCTTTTTGTGTGAGAGAGTTTGAAAGAAAACATAGTAGAAAAGAGCCTAAAAATGTTATAAGATGATGAGGAAGAGAGGAAAGGGAAGAACTCATAGTAAATGATCTCAATTTTTTCCGTAAAATATGAAATAACATTTTCATCTGAGAGAAGGCGTCTTAGGAAGTTTGAGGAGGAACGAAAAGATTTGTAAAAGCCACTGTGGAGAATGGGATATATGTTAATAGGAAAAGTATATGACGATTGCCTAAAAAAAAGTAAAGACCCAGGATTTGCAAATTATAATTAATATTTTTATCATTTCAGATTATCCAGTCATCATTATTAAAGCTTAGCAGTGAGCTCACAGGTGTGGAAGAATTTGTGGAACACTTGACATTCTTAGATTATATTTCATCAAAAATGCCTTCACTAGATAGAGAATATTATATTATCTCCCAAATGTATTCAGTCACAAAACGCTACAATGTCACTATTTCACCAGAACAAGTTGCACTGCTTCATGTTCTTCTTTTCAAATATAAGCAACTTAAAATAACTTTTAAATTTCATGAATCAAATAAGGATAATGCTATTATTAGATTCAAGACAAATTTGGATGGGTATATGTTCAATTTGAAGAATGAAATTAGAGACCTGAAGATCAAGGTAAGTTTCTTTTATAAGATACATTACATTTCATTTAAATCTATACATAGATGAATAAGTTGATTTCTAAAAATGTTTGAAGATATTGGTTATATGATTTGGGCAAAGTCATACTGTTGTTGTTTAGTCGTTTTATGTTTAACTCTTTATGATTCCATTTAGGATTTTCTTGGCAAAAATACTGGAGTGGTTAACTATTTTCTTCTCTAGTTCATTTTATAGATGAAGAAACCATTTGGAACTCAAAATTTTAAAAAATGAATATTTAAAAAAAAATTTTTTGTAATTGAGAACAAATTACAAGGCAAGCAGGATTCAATGCCTTGCCCATAGATAAGGGTCTATATATTTCACTCTATCCATTGCACCACCTATCTTCATTAAAGGATTATCAGATTGAGTCATGGTACAAGTGTTATCACTGACTGATTATTTGTCTTTGGACAAGATATTATACTTCAATTTCTCCATCTCTAAATAGAGTTGATGATTCTGACCCCCCTTTATTTATGACAAAGATAAAAAAAAAACATGATATACTGGCAATATAATGGATGCAAAAAATGGAGAATCTGGGCTTTGATTTCAGTGTTCTCCCTAAGCAACTATGTGACATTGGATAAATCTCTAAATATCTCCAGATGAGCTTATTTATCTGTAAAGTGAGAGAGTCTAATTAAATGATCTTGAAGGTCCTTACCAGTGATAAAATTTGGCTATTTTTTCTGAGGAACTAGATTTCTTAGAACAAAAATGGCTACATAATTGACCAGGAACACAATCATGAATACGTCATCCCACCAATATTTAGTAAAAAATAATAATAATAAAGTGAAATGGTCATTCTATATCTTATAGTGTGATTTCTCCTTGGGTAAATGTATTTTTGTAAGGTTTTATCATACATTTATATAATACTTTGAGGTCTGTAAAGCACTTTGCATATGTTATTTCTATTTTCAATGAAAATAGAAGTTCTTTAAGTTGGTGCTATTATTAGCCAGATGAGGGGGATGAAATTATTTGCATGGTCATACAATTAGTAAGAATCTGAGGCAGGCAGTTTTCAAATTCAAGTCTTCTTGACTTTCTAGTCCAGTTTTTTATCTATTCATTGCATCCACTCTGGTTTTCATTTATTGGCCAAGAACAGATCCCAATCTTTACTTGGTCTTTTTTGGGGGGAGGAGGGGGAGGTCTAGGGGGAAGGGGTTGGGGAACTCTGATGGTTCAGCCTGAATTTAAATAGCAATTATTTCTGTTTTAGCCAAAAACCCTAAGACTCTTCCCCTCCCAGACTGGATGGCAAGTATGGAACTGGGTAAAAGAAGCCATTTTTGATTCATTTTTACTTAGTCTTAATCATTGAATGAGCTATTCCTCTGAAGAATTGATAACTGAGAAAGACATTAGCTCAAAGTCTTCCCATTGCAACCTGGTCCATCTGTACTCAACCTGATCTACATTTTGTAACTGGATCCAGATGATTCTGTAGGAGACAGTAAGACTGGTGACTTTGTACAGCCCTTCCTCACTTAAATCCAATTCACTTTCAAGTCATGATATTTTCTTCTTGCTATTGTGGTCCTCTTTGAGAATGATGTACAAATAATATTCACTTTATTACTAGCTGCCTCTAATAATCTTATTATTGTTGCAGGTTAGATGACATAATCATTATTACATTGTGGGCCTAATTGTGGCTAAGTTTATTATATTAATTGTACCAGTAAAAATATGCTGGTGACTTGAGTAGTAAATAAAATTATCATATTCTAAGTTGATTCACTCCATATCCCAATGGAAAGAATTGGAGCCTAAGAATAGTCACCCAAAAGCTTTTGGAGAATGTTGCTTTTTAACACTGCTGGTCCAAGGGAACTCTAGTGGCCCAGACATTTTCCTTTTTCTCAACTCCCCTGAAGAGCAATCCCTTTACTATTATGGTTGCTCCATCCTGAAATGCAAATCTAGTAGAAATGTTCAATGTGCAAAGAACCTCTAAATTCTAATCTCCTACCTGCCATTTAGCTACCAATACAATCTCAAGTAAGTCTTTTCAAACTATCAAGGCTTTCTATCTGTAAAATAAGAGGTTTGGACTATTGAGAAATGGATGGGCATTTGTTTTCCAAAGTTATGAAAATTAATTGGAGAAATGGAACTTAAATTAGAAAACCAAAATCCACAGGGACCCCAAGGAATAATCAAGGTGGAGTTTATCTTCTTCAAAAAAAGAATGTAAGCTCCTTGAGGGCAGGGACTTGCTATATAATGAGGGGTAGAGGTTCATGTCCTGTAACTTTTGTAACATCCAATTAATGGGGAATCAGAGGAGGGACTTGTGCTTCAGGATGGGAAATAAAATACTGCATTTGGAGTTGCAAATGTAATCACTCTTACCTCTGCTCATTAAAACTTTTCCCTCTTTCAAGACTTCCTTTATGTTATACTTCCAGAAAATCTTTTCTAATCTTTTCAAACTGGAAATTATTTTTCTCTCCTTGAAGCAATAATAGAATATTGGTCAATTCCTTTCCCCAAATATTCAACTGTGTTGAAATATTGTTTATTTGAACCACAAATGTTTGTGTATACATTTTTTAACCTCTGAAATTACAGATTCTTTGAGGAAGGGTTGACTTATTTCATCCTTCTATTCTTAGTTTTTAAAGTGGTTCCTCACACAACTTAAGCATTTAATGACTGGTTGTTGAAATGAATAAGCTTCTAGAGTTTGTCAATGGTAGAACAATGGCTATATTCTAGATCTCTTATTGTACTAGTCCAGTCTTGCTTTTTTTTAAAAAGTTAGCTTTATTTCTGAATTTATTGATCATAGATTTGCTTTTATTGTTACTTAGGTAAAAAATCCTGTTCTTGTACATCCTGCTACTCGGCCAGCAACTGCCTTGGACATTATTGAGAACCTCTCAGAAGAAGCTTCAGTTCTATCCAATAAAGCTCAGACTTACTCAAATTATCAAGATTATTTTGAGAGTTCTACTTCAATGAGAATGGTAGCTTTAGAGAGGAATATTGCAACCACTGTGATGTCAGAAATCTCAGAAATTGAATGTGATTTAACTTTGAGGAAAATTTTATGGGAAGCACAAGTGGAATGGGCAAATCTATCTCCTGTGTGGAAGCAAAGCATTTTTGGTACTATTAATGTAGATTTAATCCAGAAGAGCGTTACAAGATGGATGCATATGATTTATATGTTGGATAAAGGTATGTATGAGAATCAGTAGTTATTTGCAAGAATTTACAATTTTATTATATACTCTATGCTTTAGGATACATACAATTTAAAGTAACAAATTAAGCAAAAATAACAGTAAATATAAACAGTTCTTATCTTGGAAAATCAACCTTCAAGTTGTATTCAAGCAAAGAGAGATTTTCAATTGTAACAGGGATTAAGGTTGAACATCACATCTATAACCCCAGTGAACCAATTATCTTTCTCTCTGTTCCTAACTCATTTGCATTAATTACTAAAATTGTAATTATCTCTTATTAATCAATTATTTCTAATATCTCATCCCAACCTGTTAAATATATTTATTAAACAAAATAGATCAGCTTCTTTTCCTGTAAAGAACTTACTAGCTGTAGAATCCTGAGTAAATCTATTTCTTCAACTGTTAAGATGAGAATTAATAACAGTACCTACAGGTCAGAGTTGTTATGAGACTCAAAAGAGATGATTTTTAAGGGATTTATCACAATCCCTAATCCATGGATATTTTCTAAAGTCACTTTTTTTTTGATGAGGCAATTGGGAGTTAAGTGACTTTCCTGGGGTTACACACCTAGGTGGTATTAAGTGTCTAAGGCCAAATTTGAACTCACATCCTCTTGACTTCAGAGCCCGTGTTTTAGTCACTGTGCCATCTAGCTGCTCCTTAAAGTCACTTTTAATAATCACAGTTGACTCTTGACTTCTCAATTCTTGTGTAGAAACACAATTCTAGTATAAAGTTCTCTTAAGAAACTAATTAAACAATCTTCCCAAGAATTCTCTTCATGTTTCTTCTTAAAGGATAAACTCTTATTCTCTTAGTAATTGTCTTAGTCCTTCTTTGTTTCCCCTTGGTCACCATAACTAAACTTTTAGCCTCTTCACAGATTAATAACAGAAGGACTATTAAACTGTCATTCCCAAGCTCTTTTGCTTTTTAAAGGTAAAGTGGAGGATAGTGTTAAACTATGAAAGAATGACTAAAGCAAGGAAGAAGAACCTGTTTTTATTGTGAAGTCATACTTTTAATCTAGTAGTTAGTGACTTTGTATTCCAGTTAAAACTACCAGGTAGTCTTAGAAACCAGTCTTGCATAGAACATCTTTCAGTAATTTCATTTGCATATTTATTTGTATATTGCTATATTATGTGCCTATTGGGAATTGGCTCTGTTTTGAGGAGGGAATGTTCAGATAGTTTGCTTTTGTCTAAATCTTTTCAAGCACTGAATAAATCAGAAGCAGTATTTTAGGTTTCAATTCAAATGAAACAGTTATAAATGCATAACTGTTGTGATTCATACTATATTAATGAGGGAACTAAAATAAGAAATATGTCCTTTATTGATTAAAACTAGGATTATATTCCTAGAAATATGAGTTTTATTTAAAATTACATTTCTACATCAAATCTCTTACATAAAATTTACTATAAATGAAGTTGCCATTTCTGAAAAAAAAAAAAAAGCCCAACTGACCTATTAAGTAGGTAAGTAAGTAAGTAAGAGAAAACTAAAAATAAAATGTGAGAATATGGTGCTATGTAGTACTTTGTGCCAGTGTTGGACATTGTATCCCATGTTTCTAGATTTTTTCTTTTCATTCATGAACTTAACAAAAATCAATAAGCATGAATCTTTCCTTATATAAAGAACAGCAAAAGATGATTATTTATGCTTGTTTATGTTATAAGAAGTTTGTTATGTTATAAATGTTATATTTATATATATATATATTGTTATATATAAAACATAAAAATGTTATAAAATATGCTATAAAAAGTTGCATAACTTGTTGTATAACTTTTTTAAGCATTGTTACATTTAACATAATTTAACATTTTAACAACAATTTAACATTGCCCGTTTGTCTATGTCATCTTCTAAACCTTTGCTCTCTTCTGTGTGAGTTGCTGTAAGATTTTTTTTGTTGTTATTGTTTGTTTTTTTTTAAGATTGATCTTGGCTTTTTTCTTTTTTCCCCCTTTGTGGGGGGAGGTATCATTATCACTTTTGTCCCATCCCCCATCTCTCCCTCTCCTTCTGTCTGTCCCTGTCTGTCTCTGTCTCTTATCTCTCATCCTCTCTCTTTTCCCCTCCCTTCCTCCCTCCATCCTCCTTTTTCCCTCCCCTCCCCTTCTCTCTCTTAAAAAAAAAAAGGCTTCCCTTGTAACAAATGTGTATAATAAACCAAAAAATGAATCCACACATTTGCCATGTTAAAAAATATGTCTCATTCTGCAAATAAAATTCTTCACCTCTTTACAGAATCTTAGGAAGCATGATTTATCATCAGTCTGCTAAAGTGATTGATCATTGCATCGATCATAATTCATAAGTCTTCCAAAGTAGTTTTGGTTTTTTTTTATAATGTAATCATTGTCTAAATTGTTTTGGTTCTGCTCATTTTACTCTGTATCAGTTTATAATTCCTCCCAGATGTTTCTGAATCCATCCTTTTCAGTAATCTTTATGATACTATAATAGTCCATAACATGTATAAACCATAATTTATCCAACCATTCTCTAGTTAACAAACATTTCTTTGTTTCCAGTTCTTTGTAATAACAAAAAGTACTCTTATAAATATTCTTAGACATATTGATTCTTTCCTTCTTTCTTTGGTATCTTTGTGGCATGTGCCTACTAGCAGTATTGACTTATCAACTGATATTTTTTAAAAATAATAATAATAATTGACCAGACATTCTGTTAAGTTCATTACAAATATCTCATTTGATCTTAACAACTACCTTGGAAGGTAAATGCTATTATTAATTCCCTTTACATTTGAGAAAATTGAAGCAAACATTTCTCTTCTAAGTTTTCCTGAAATCATTATGTGTGAAAAAGATTTTTACTCTTATATAATCAAAACTCTCCATTCCATGTTTTGTAATTCTTTTCCTTGTTTGGTCAAAGATTCTTCCTTTATCCATAATTTTGCAATGTATTCCATGTTCTTTGAGTTTATTTGATATATTGTCTTTTATATCTGTTGTGCATTCATTTCCAATTTATTGTGGTATATGGTATGAGATACTGATTTAAACCTAATTTCTGTCAGACTAATTTCCAGTTTTTCTAACAAGTTATTGTTTGAATAGTGATTCCTACCTTAATAGTTAAAGTCTTTGAGTGTATCAAACACTATGGTGTTTTGGGGTTTTTTGTCTTTATGTACCTTATATTTTCTTTTTTGGGGTGGGTACTTAATATTTTCTACTGATCAGTCTTTTTATATTTTAACCAGTAGCAAATATTCAATATCTTTTTTTGTAAGATAGCTTGAGACCTTATAGTACTGGGCCCCTTCACTTAAGATTCTTGACCATTAGTTCTTTCAGGTCAATTTTATTATTTTTATCTACAGTTTATCTACAGCAACTCTTTATAGTTAAATTGGTATGGTGCTGTATCTTTAAAGTACCTGAGGAAATATTTTCTTTGCATTAGCACAGCTCAACAATGAGCAATTAATACTTTTCCCACTATTAGTTCATCTTTATTTCTGTAAATAAAGGTTTATAGTTGTAGTAATTTTATATGTATCTTGGTAGATGAACTCTCAGAATTCTATAATTCTGTAATTATTTTGAAATAACTTCTTTTTCTTTCTCTTACTGTTGGATTGTGTTGGTAATATACAGAAAATCTCATGATATTTGTAGATTTTTATTTATCCTGATAATGTAATGAAATTATTAATCACTTGAAACTCAGATTCGTAATATTATTAACATTCACAAAAAACAAAGCTCTTAATTCCTCTTTGCCTATCCTTAATTCTTTATTTTCTTTATCTTGTATATTATTATTACAAATAGTTCAAATATAGTTTGATATATACTATGTTAAATAATAGTGGTGACAGTTGGTCTCCTTGCTTTACCCCTAATCTTGCTGAAAAGTATTAGATCTATTGTTTCTAAGTTTTGTTCCTCGACCTATATATTCTGTAGGGTTGTAATTTAATATCAATTTAAGTTTCAGTTCTTTTCTTCAAATGTCACATATTTATAATACATTTTTGTTGTATTGATTTCAGTAAAGCTTATGATTATTATTGCTATTTTTTTTATTTTTTTAAAGTTTTTATGCCCAGTTACATGGTTGATTTTTATAAAAAATGTTGCAAATAGTTAAGAAATACACATATCTACATATAAGTCATGCACCTATATGTATATGTGTATATATGTACATATTTGTGTGTATATATCATATATAATTTCTTTCTATTCCCAATAACTAGAGTTCTAACATATTTAATTAACTTTTCTGAAATTATTTTTCAGTCAATCTTAGCATCTTTCTTAGTAATCTTTTTTCTAATTATAAAAGCAGAACAGTAAGGTGCCCAGTTATTACAGATTTGTTTATTCCTTTTAATTCTATTAGCTCTTCCTTTAAGTATTTAAATTCTACATGTATAGATTTATGTATGTGTTTGTATGATATATGTAAAGTCTCACATATACTAAACATTGACATTTTATTACTTCTTATAAACAACATATTGTTAGATTCTGTTTTATAATTTATTCTGCAGCTCTCTTCTTGTTCATGAGTAAATTCATTCCATTCATGTTTACAAAAATGATTGTTAATTTTGTATTTCCTTCTGTCATATTCTTTTATACTTTTTTTCTTTTCCCTCTCTGCTCTACATCTTTTGCAAAGAAGAGTGGGGCAGAAAAAGAAAAGAAATCCCAATAATACCAGTATCCTATATTCAAAGTGATCTGTTACATTCCTTTGCCCCACTGCCTTTCATCTAGCCCAGCAACCAAATTTATGGTTCTTAACTTATTGCTCTTTTAAATCTCCCCCATTATGATTGACAATCCAACGATGAAGTCTATTTTTTTTTTCTTTTTTTTTTTTTTTTTTTTTTTTTTTTTTTGGCTGAGGCAATTGGGGTTAAGTGACTTGCCCAGGATCACACAGCTAGGAAGAGTTGTGTCTGAGGCCAGATTTGAACTCAGGTATTCCTGACTTCAGGACTGGTACTCTTTCCACTGCACCACCTACCTGCCTCGATGAAGTCTATTTTTGAGCATTTCTGACTATTTCCTTCCCGACTTTCTTCTCTCTTAAATCCTTCTTCTGTTCTCTTTTCTTGCTTCTTTCCCTTACAGTCTCTCTACACCAAACTTGTGCATGGATCTAATCCTCTTCTTTCAGTTCAGATTAGAGTTACTGTAATGATATGTCCACTTTCCCCCCCACCCACCCACCATGTTTGTATATACTTTTCCTTATGTACCTAAATTATGTGAAATAGTAAATTCTTCCCTCTTCCAAATTTCCTTCTTATTTCTGTGTTTCTATATTCCTTTTCCCTTCTTTTCTCTTTCCTCTTTTAAACACAACAAAACAAAACTCTGGGTGTGTGTGTGTGTGTGTGTGTGTGTGTGTGTGTGTTGAGGTTCTGTATTAATGTATCTTCCTCCCCTCATTCATCCTGGAAGAGTGATAGTGCTTTTAACAATAGGAGAAGGAATAGATTAAGTAACAAATATGAGTTCAGAATTGAATAGTATGCTAAGGTTTTTGGACATTCAGATGGAAATGCCCGGCAAGATTTTGATTATTTGAGACAGGAGTTCAGGAGAGAGATAGACTGAATGAATATATTTGGGAGTCATTTGCATAGAAATAACAGTTGAATCCAAGGGAGATGGTGAGTTGAGAGAAGAATAACTAGGTCAAAAGATATACACAAACATAGGAAGCAGGAAATGGACAATGATCCTGCAAAAGAAACTGAGGACTAGTCAAACAGAAAGAAAGGGAACCGTGGTGATAGAGTACAATCAAAAAAACTCAGACAGCAGAAAGTATGGAGGGAGAAGGACTGGTAGAAAGATCACAAAAGATGAGAACTGTAAAAAGGTCATTCATTATATTTAGCAATGAAAAGTATATTGGTGATCTTGAAAAGAACAGTTTCAGTCAAATGATATACAAAAATGTCAGGTTACGTGATGTAATAGTAATAGCAATATTATTGTTAATATAATAACATTATAGGAGACTTAATTAATCAAGACAGAAGTCCAAGATAATTCAAAAAAAATAATTAAAAAATGCTTTCCACTCCCAGAGTGATAAATGCTGAGTACAGAGTGAAGCCTAACTTTTTTTATTTTTTTGATGTTTTCTTTTGTAACATGACTGACACATAAATATCTTTTGCATGGTTTCACATATATAATATCATATTGCTTCACTTCTCATGGGATACAGGAGGGACAGGAGAGAATTTGAAATTCAAAATTAAAAAAACCTTTAAAATATTAAATTTAATTAGAAATGTTTAATAAAATAAATAAAATATATCGTGGGTTTTTTTTAAGAAGTGAATAAGAAGTAAAAAGTGAAGGCAATGTAATAAGTACAATTTTACCTAAGCGTTTAAATGATGATAGATAAAAAAGATAAACAAAAAATAATAATGGTATTAGTAACAAATACCTATATATATATATATATATATATATATATATATATATTCCTTTTAAGAATGATAGAAACTGAAGCCATTTTTTTTAAGTGTCAAAAAAAATCTTATTGTGCTGCTTTGATTTACAGGCATACCAAGAAATTCTATGATAAAATCTCTTAAGCAATCAGTATTGAATTTTAAACAAAGCTTGCCTACTATCGTGGCTTTGGTAAATCCTTGTCTTAAACATCGGCATTGGGATGCAATACAGGCAATTATTGGGCAGGAATTTATTTTGGATAAACACAGCACAGTTCAACAACTAATAGACCTTGAGGTAGGTACAAACATGAATCTGCAGCACTTAAGCGTTCTGTTCTCCAGGGTTCTCAACCTTTCCAAAACATATTTGGGAAGAAGATGAAGAGGGAACACACACACACACACACACACACACACACACACACACACACACGAGCAAGAGAGAGACAGAGACAGAGGGAGAGGGAGAGACAGAGAGACAGACATAGAAAGACATGAATACTGTGACATCTTTGAAAAGGCTAGAGAATCCAACTGGTTTCATTTTCACTTTTTTTTTAAAAGATGTTATTTTGAGGCACTTGTAGTTGGGTGATTTTTTTCTAGTTTTTATTATTATTATAGCTTTTTATTGACAAAACAAATACATGGGTAATTTTTCAACATTCCTTGCAAACACTTCTGTTGCAAATTTTCCCCTCCTTCCCTCCACCCCCTCCCCTAGATGGCAGGCAGTCACATACATGTTAAACATGTTAAAGTATATGCTAAATAAAATATATGTATACATATTTATACAATTATCTTGTTGCACAAGAAAAATCGTATTTAGAAAAAAGATAAAAATAACCTGGGAAGAAAAACAAAAATGCAAGCAAACAACAATAGAAAGAAGGCAAATGCTAGTGTGTACCACTCATTTCCCAGTGTTCTTATGCTGGGTGTAGCTGGTTCTGTTTATCACTGATCAATTGGAACTGATTTCAATCCTCTCATTGCTGAAGATAGCCACTTCCATCAGAATTGATCCTCATATAATAATGTTGTTGAAGTATAGAATAATGACCTGGTTCTGCTCATTTCACTTAGTATCAGTTCATGTAAGTCTCTCCAAGCCTCTCTGTATTCATCCACCTGGTCATTTCTCACAGACCAATAATATTTCATAACATTCATATACTATAATTTACTCAGCCATTCTCCAATTGATGGGCATCCATTCAATTTCCAATTTCTAGCTACTATAAAAAGGGCTGCCACAAACATTTTTACACATATAGGTTCCTTTCCCTTCTTTAATATCTCTTTGGGATATAAGCACAATAGTAACACTGCTGGATCAAAGAGTATCCACGGTTTGATAATTTTTTGAGTATAGTTCCAAATTGCTCTCCAGAATGGTTGGATCCATTCACAATTCCACCAACCAAGGCATTAGTGTCCCACTTTTCCCATATACCCTCCAACTTTTGTCATTATTTTTTCCTGTCATCTTAGCCAGTCTGACAGGTGTATAGTGATATCTCAGAGCTGTCTTAATTTACATTTCTCTGATCAATAATGATTTGGAACACCTTTTCATATGAGTAAAAATAGTTTCAATTTCATCATCTAAAAATTATCTGTTCATATCCTTTGACCATTTATCAATTAGAGAATGGCTTGATTTCTTATAAATTAGAGTCAATTCTCTATGTTTTCGAAATGAGGCCTTTATCAGAACCTTTAACTGTAAAAAATGTTTTCCCAGTTTATTGCTTCTCTTCTAATCTTGACTGCATTAGTTTTGTTTGTACAAAAGCTTTTTAACTTGGTATAATCAAAATTTTCTAATTTTGTGATCAATAATGATCTCTAGTTCTTTGGTCAATTCCTTCCTCCTCCACAAATCTGAGAGATACACTATCCTTTGTTCTTCTAATTTATTTATAATCTCATTCTTTATGCCTAAATCATGAACCCTTACGGTGTTAAGTGTGGATCAATGCCTAGTTTCTGCCATACTAATTTCCAATTTTCCCAGAAGTTTTTGACAAATAGTGAATTCTTATCCTAAAAGCTGGGGTCTTTGTGTTTGTCAAACACTAGATTATTAAAGTTATTGACTATTTTGTCCTTTGAACCTAACCTATTCCACTGATCAACTAGTTTATTTCTTAGCCAATACCAAATGGTTTTGGTGACCACTGCTTAATAATATAGTTGTAGATCTTGTTTTCTCTATCATTAAAATAGTTTCTTGGGAGTCTGATTGGTATAGGACTAAATAAATAGATTAGTTTAGGTAGTATTGTCATCTTTATTATATTTGCTCGGCCTATCCAAGAGCACTTGATAGTTTTCCAGTTATTTAAATCTGACTTTATTTGTGTGGAAAGTGTTTTGTAATTTTGCTCATATAATTCCTGGCTTTCCTTTGGTAGATAGATTCCCAAATATTTTATACTCTCAACAGTTTTTAAATGGAATTTCTCTTTGTATCTCTAGCTGTTGGATTTTCTTAGTGATGTATAAAGAATGCTGATGATTTATGTGGATTTATTTTGTATCCTGCAACTTTGCTAAAGTTGTGGATTATTTCTAATAGCTTTTTAGTAGAATCTCTGGGGTTCTCTAAGTATACCATCATATCATCTGCAAAAAGTGATAATTTGATTTCCTCATTACCTACTTTAATTCCTTTAATCTCTTTTTCATCTCTTATTGCTGAAGTGAGCATTTCTAATACAATATTGAATAGTAATGGTGATAGTGGTCAACCTTGTTTCACCTCTGATTTTATTGGGAATGGTTCCAGTTTATCACCATTACATATGATATTTACTGATAGTTTTAAATAGATGCTACTGATTATTTTAAGGAAAAGTCCAATTATTCCAATATTCTCTATTATTTTTAATAAGAATGGGTGTTAGATTTTATCAAATGTTTTTTCTGCATCTATTGAGATGATCATATGGTTTTTGTTAATTTGGTTATTGATATAGTCAATTATGTTAATAGTTTTCCTAATATTGAACCAGTCCTGCATTCCTAGTATAAATCCTACTTGGTCATGGTGTATTATCCTGGGGATGATTTTCTGTAATCTTTTTGCTAATATTTTATTTAAGATTTTTCCATCAATGTCCATTAGGGAGATTAGCTTGTAATTTTCTTTCTCTGTTTCTGTCCTACCTGGTTTAGATATCAGTACCATGTCTGTGTCATGAAAGGAATTTGATAGGACTCCTTCAATCCCTATTTTTTCAAATAGTTTATATAGCATTGGAGTTAATTGTTCTTTAAATGTTTAGTGAATTCACATGTAAATCCATCTGGTCCTGGGAATTTTTCCTTAATTTTCCCTTTCCTTAATAGCTTGTTCTATTTCTTTTTCTAAAATGGGACTATTTAACCAATTTACTTCTTTCTCTATTAATCTGGGCAACCTACATTTTTGAAGGTATTCATCCATTTCATTTAAGTTATCAAATTTATTGGCATAAAGTTGGGCAAAGTAACTCCCAATTATTGCTCTAATTTCCTTTTCATTACTGGCAAGTTCTCCCTTTTCATTTTTAAGACTAACAATTTGATTTTCTTCTTTCCTTTTTCCAATCAAATTTACCAAGGATTTATCTATTTTGTTGGTATTTTCATTGAAGCAAATCTTAATTTTATTTATTAATTCAATAGTTTTTTTTTACTTTCATTTTTATTAATCTCACCTTTTATTTTTAGAATTTCAAGTTTAGTGTTTGATTGGGGTTTTTTAATTTGTTCTTGGTTTTCTTTCTCTATTTTATGCAAGTAAGCCTCTAGAGATAATAAAATTTCCCTTAATCCCACTTTGGCTGCATCCCACACATTTTGGTATGACATCTCATTATTATCATTCTCGGGTGAAATTATTAATTGTGTCTATGATTTGCTGTTTCACCTAATCATTCTTTAGGATGAGATTATGTAGTTTTCAATTACTTTTTGGTCTATTTTTCCCTGGCTTCTTACTGAATGTAATTTTCATTGCATCATGATCTGAAAAGCATGCATTTACTATTTCTGCCTTTCTGTATTTGAATTTGAGGCTTTTGTGTCCTAATATATGGTCAATTTTTGTATAGGTTCCATTAACTGCTGAGAAGAAAGTGTACTCCTTTCTGTCTCCTTTTAGTTTTCTCCAAAGATCAATTTACCTAACTTTTCTAGTGTTCTATTTACCTCTTTGATTTTTTTTCTTATTTGTTTTGTGGTTTGATTTATCTAGTTCTGAGAGTACAAAGTTGAGATCTCTCACTATTATAGTTTTGCTGTCTATTTCTTCTTACACCTCTCTTAACTTCTTCTTTAGGAATTTAGATGCTATACCACTTGGTGCATATAGGTTCAGTATTGATTTTGCTTCATTATCTATGCTACCCTTAAGCAAGTTATAGTGCCCTTCTTTATCTCTTTTAATTAGATCAATTTTTGCTTTTGCTTGACCTGAGATCAGGATGGCTACCCCTGCTTTTTTGATTTCACCTGAAGCATAGTAGATTCTGCTCTAGCCTTTTACCTTTACTCTGTATGTATAGCCCTGCTTCAAGTATGTTTCTTGTAAACAACATGTTGTAAGATTCTGGCTTTTAATCCAGTCTGCTATCTGCCTCCACTTTAGTGGGGAGTTTATCCCATTCACATTTATGGTTAAAATTACTAATTCTGTATTTCCTACCATTTTGTTAACTCCAAATTATGCTTTTCTCTTTCTTCCCCTTTACCACCCTCTCCAGTATTAAACTTATGAGCACCACTTGCCTTATGCAGCCCTCCCTCTTTAAGATCCCTTCTCCCCTTAGAGTCCATCCCCTTTTCTTATACCTTTCCATTATAATTTCTGTATTCCCTTCTATTTAGCCTGCTCCTTCCCTTTTCACTTTTCCCCTCCCACTTTTCAATGAGGTGAAAAGTTTCCCTATGAACCGAATATGTCTAATATTTTCTCTTTGAGCCAATTCTGATGAGAATAAGATTCACACTATGCTCATCCCCCTCCCTTCTTTCCTTCAGCTATAATAGGTTTCTTTTGCCTCTTCATGAGATGTAGTACCTCCACTTTTCCTTTTTTCTGGTACAATTTCTTTTCCATCACTAGATCCCTTTTTATAGTATAACAGTAAAAATCAAATTATACATGTACTCTTTATGTATACTCATAACAGAAATATAGTTCTCAAGAGTTCTTTTTACCTTTTTACGCTTCTCTTGAGTCTTATATTTGGAGGTCAAACTTTGTTTAGTTCTGGTTTTTTCATCAGAAATAAATGGAATTTGCCTATTTCATTCAATGTCCATCTTCTTTCCTTGAAGAAAATTCTCAGTTTGGCTGGATAAGTTATTCTTGGCTGCATACCAAGTTCCATAACCTTTCAGAATATCAGATTCTAGGCCCTTCGATACTTTAATGTAGAGATTGCTAGATCCCAAATAATCCTTATTGTGGCTCCTCTGTATTTGAATTTTTTTTTTTTTTTTTTTTTGCTGGCTGCTTGTAGTATTTTTTTCTTGGTCTGATAGTTCTAGAATTTAGCCACAAATATTTCTTGGTGTTTTGATTTTGGGATCTCTTTATGTAGATGATCAATGAATTCTTTCAATGTCTATTTTACCTTTTGTTTTTATAACATCTGGGCAGTTATCTTTGGTGATTTCCTCAAAAAATAGTGTCTGGGCTCTTTTTTTCATCATGATTTTCAGGGAGTCCAATAATCCTTAGATTATCTCTCCTAGATCTATTTTCCAGGTCTGTTGTTTTTTCAAGTAGGTATTTAACATTTTTTCTATTTTTTTCTTTTTGGTTTTGTTTGACTGATTCTTGGTGTCTCCTTGAATCTTTCATTTCCATTTGTTCAATTCTGATTTTTAATGAATTATTCTCTTCATTTGCTTTTTAAAATTTCTTTTTGTCATTGCCCATTTGAGTTTTTAAATGATTGTTTTGTTCTATGGAATTTTTTTTTCCATTTTGCTAATTTCTTTTTTAAGAAGTTATTTTCTTTTTCCAATTCATTAATTCTGTTTTTCAGGGAGTTGATTTCTTTATCCACTCTATCTTTTAATGTGTAACATAACTTATGCAGACCTCTTACAAAGCTTGCCTTTCCTTTCCCCATTTTTCTTCTAGATCTTTTTAAAGAGCCTTTTTAATTTCTTCTATGAGAGCCTTGTGTGATGGGGACCAGATTATATCACCATTTGGGGCTTCATCTGGAGACAATCTGCTTTTAGTCTCCTCAGGGTTTGAAGTCGGCTCTCTTTCAATATAGAAACTATCTATAGTTAAAGCTCTCTTTGCCTTTTTACTCATTTTAACAACAACAAAAAAAAGCTGCAGTCTCCTTTTGAGGCAGGGTGGTATTACCAAGCTTCCTCAACAGACAACAGAAAGTAGCAGTGAAGCAGCAGTAGAACAGCAATGGCTGCGCTGGGATTAGCATCTACACTGTGTTCAGCATCTATACTGGGATCAGCAGTTGCATGCTGAGAGCAGACTGAGTCCCTCCCCGGTGCTGGGTAGGTATGGCTAGGGCCAGAGAGACTCTAATGTTTTGGGGTAATAGTCTTTACCCCCTGAATTTATAGTTTCTCTGCTGATCTACTGGCTTGCTGCTAGAGCATAATAGCCAACACTGTGGTAAAGTTCTCCCCACAGATTTCCCTCCAGTGAAGATCCCCCCCCACTCTTCTCCTGTCTGCTCAGTGTGAGCTGTCTTCTGTGCTCTCATTGCCTATCTGCCTGAGTCTGCACCTGGCATAGCCCCATTCTGTCCCCAAGGGCAAGCAAAAACAGACCTTTTCTGGCTAATTTTGAGGATATCTTCTGTTGGTAATGTGTTGTACTCCCAATATTTGTGGGTTTTGACAGTCAAAGACTACTTCCGAGTCAAGGGTTTTGACAGTCAAGCACTACTGATTTTCATAAAAACTAGTTTGAGGGTAAGGGACAGCTTAGATAGATGGATGTGTCCTCTCTGCCATCGTGGCTCTGCCCTCTCCCCAGTTAGGTGATTTGCTCCAGATCACACAACTTGTAAATTACTGAGGTCAGGTTTAAACTGAAATTCTCCAGGGCCAATTTCAAGATCTGTTGCATCACCTAGTTGACCCCCACTTTCACTTTGAATGAAAATCCCAGCAGGATGTGTGATGTAGCCAAGCTGGAGGGGAAGATAGTGTTAGAATTTGGACTTTTGCTATTTAGATTTACTAAGTGTGTTTCTGTGTTTCTACAAGTACTAAATGGGAAATAGTGAACCTACAGATAAAGACACCAAATTAGAGAAAGCAATGTGCTCTCTTTGAAAACAGTGTTACTTTTGCACTAACCTCTAACTCCATAGGAGAAAAAAACCCACTCAGATGATGTGTGTTGACCTGCCAATATCATTTGTTGCTGGCTTTTTATTGATCTGTATGTTTTTAAGAAAAGATGGTAAAATGGAAGAAATTCATACATAATAAAGTCAAAACTTTAAGGTAATATTTAAAAGCAAAACTACAAATGTAGTTTATGAAGCAAATGGATAGTTGAAAGTTCTTCATTTCCATGAAGAGCAGAGCAGAAGAAAATGAACATTATAATAAGATTTTCAATTCAGTAAAATTAAATAACTATTAAGATATTACCTACTAGGCCAGGTATCATGCTAACATCTGGAGACATAAAGACAAGAGCCAAATAAACACTATTATTTGAAGCACTTAAAATACTTGATTTTGGTTAAGTGTTTAGATTTAAGAGGAAAAAGTCATCATAGGATGAGTGCTTAAACATTGGAACTATTGCTGAGATAGGTCATATAATCTTAAAAAATGAAATCCATAAGCATCTATTTAGGAGATAGGAAACCTCCTAATACCAATGTTACTTCAGAATGAAACCTTAATAACACATCTTGTGAAAATGAAATCTTGAAATAAAACATATTTGGAATTATTGTATTGGCTATTCAGGAATGTTTTGTTTATTTTAGTTGTATCGTCATGAAGAAAGAATCATTGAAATATCAACAGTGGCAACAAATGAAGCTGCTCTGGAAAAAATGCTGTTGAAGATTATTGAGCTTTGGAACCATACTCCTATACGTTTGACTGTCCATCAAACAGAAGCTTCTGAGATACTTATTATTTCATCTCTGGATGATGTATTAGCTCAATTAGAGGAATCTCAAGTTATAATTGCAACAATTAAAGCATCTCCCTATCTTGGAGCAATGAAGGTAAACACCAGGTCACAAGAAGGAGATTTTTCAGTGTTTTGATATTTAATGTTTTTGCATTCTATAAATGTCATGGCTGTAGACATTATTCTTTTCATACCTTTTAGTGATTTAAACAGAGGTATTTTTACACAAAAATTTATTGTAACCAAATAAATGCCAGAAAATTGACTTTTTTAAGTCTTTGAATTTCCTACAGTACCTACTGGAGTAAATTGCACCTAGAATTAATCAACATGTATTTATTAAGCATCTTCTACATGCCAGATATTGTTCTAGATGTTAGTAACACAAATATAGAAGATGATGAATATTTGATGATGGTGTGAGCAAAGGATAGAAATAGTTTACCAAAGGAATATTTTTAAGTACATATAATCTCAACATAGATTTTTTAAAATTTCATTTAATATAACAAAACTATAACTAAAGACTTTTTTTAAAAATCAAGTATATTTTATGGTTTCTGGTAAGTTATACTGGAATATTATAAGAATTAGAGGGCACCTTTCACCAGTGAGTCAAAAATAACCTTCAGTTCAATTTATTCAGTTTAAAGGAATTCCAGCAGGTCAGATTTATGTACATAGTTAGGAAATATGTGGCGTGAAACTCCTTATTACCAATATTTTTTAAAGCAATGAGATTTGGAGTTTGACATGGGGTGAGAAAGACAGCAATTTGAGCTTGGACAAAGCATTTTAAAATCTTTCAGCCTCCATTTATCATATGTAAATAGAGACTAGACACTTAGTTCTCAAGATCATTCAAAGAAATTAAGATTTTTTAAGTGTCATGTAAATATTAGTCTTGTTTTCATAAAAGTGATTATCTTTACATTTAAGTGACATGCAAATCCTATTTTTCTTGAGCAGAATAATTATAATTTTTCTTTTTTGAAAATAAACTCATTGGAAACATTTTAGATAGAGTGAATTAATTCTCTCAGCATGATTTTCAAACCTTCCTATCTCAAATCAAGTAATGAAGTAAATTCCATCAAATATTTAGGGTGATTTAATGCCTGGTTATAAAAATTATTCTCAAAAATATATTCAGTAATACTCTACCAAACTACTCTTAAGAGACCAAAAAATGGCCCTCATACCAAGACAAGGGAAACACAGATCAGACTTAAAAAACTGTGATCTAATGTAATCTTTCTTATCAGAATTGATTCAAAAATGTTATATAAAATCTTCACAAGGAAAATACAGAAAGATATTCAAAAAAATGATTCACTGACTAAGTTGGATTCATGTCATGGATGCAAAATTGGATGAATATCAGGAAAATAATTATCATAATAAATCATATGAAGAATAAAGATTACAATAACTATAGATTATTTCAATAGATACAGAAAAAATTTTGACAGATTTTAATATTTCTGTAATTAACATTAGCAAAACTTTTTAGTTTTTAACAAGTACATACACAGAAGAGCTCTTATTTAATATTACTGGAAGATTATTTAAAACTAAGAATTAGCATTGTTTGGGATGGAAAAGTAGTTGAAACTTTTCTTGTACATAGAAGGCTAAAGTAAGGATAGTCTCTCTCCACTACATTTGGCATAGTCCTACAAATGTTAACTATAGCAGGAAGACAAATTAAAATGTAATGCTTGAGAGTCACTAAAATTTTCTGGTATTTCTTAAACAATAGATAAAATAAAGTTGTAAAATAGAACAGATAAGCAAAAAGCATAATGAAGAGAGGAAATGAAAACGGTAAACAAACCAAGAATATAGATTATTGGGGGGAAGTACCCCCTTTCTGACAAAAACTTTTAGGAATATTAGAAATTAGGGACATCTAAGTGGTGCAGTGGATAGAGCACCAGCCCTGAAGTCAGGAGGACCTGAGTTCAACTCTAATCTCAGACACTTAAAACTTCCTAGCTGTGTGACCCTGGGCAAGTCACTTAACCCTGATTGTCTCAGCCAAAAAAAAACAAAACTAGAAATTCGACTAGCATCTGATATATCTTATAATATATCATATCATTTATCATATTCTACTACATACCACAATATCCAAAATATGTCCTATCTTAATATAAAAGCATACGCTATAAAAAATGCCAATTAGACGAGGTAAAGAACTTTTTACAACAATGACCCAAAGAAATATTATTAACCAAATAAGAGAGAAAAGAGAACAAAAAAGAGAAAAAAATGTTAATTACCTAAAATTTAAAATCATTCATACAAATAAAATCACTAATGACAGAATTATAAGTAAATAATATTATCTCAAAGGAAATAATTTTTTAAAAGATGAAAGATCTCAGTTCTCAAACTATACTACATAATAGCAATTATCAAAACAATTTAGTACTGGTTAAAAGATAGAGAAGTTCTGGCTGTGTGACCCTGGGCAAGTCACAACCCCAATTACCTCAGGAAAAAAAAGAGAGAAGTTGATAAGTAAAACAGATTAGGTACACATCATCTAGAAGCAAATGGATATAATAGCTTAGTGTTTGATAAACCCCCAAATCCAAACTATTGGAAGAAAAATTATTTAACAAAAAAATTCTGAAAACAATAAAGCAGTCTTCCAGAAAGTAGAACAACATCTCACACTGTATGCTAAGACAAACTCCAAATAGGTTCATGCCTTTAAAAAAAAAAAAAGGGTCACATCAAAAACAAGAAGAAAAATGAAGAAGTTACTTTTCTGAAACACAGGAAATTATGGATGAGTCAATACATGCTTAAGGCGAGTTGAACAAGAAAAAACAATTTATATAATAATAATATTGTAAAAGCAGAGAGTTTATAAAAAACACTTTAGGGCTCTGAGCAACACTATTAATAATCACCATTTCAGAGGACCAATGTTTAAAAGTGTTATCCATCTCCTAATGAGTCAAGTCAATGAACATTCACTAAACATCTACTATGTACCAGGTATTGTGCTAAAAGCTGAGAATACAAAGACAGAAAATAGTTTCTGATTTCTAGGAACTCAGAGTCTGATAAGGGTGATCACATGCAAACAGCTATGTATAAACAATATATATCCAGAGTAAATTGAAGATAATCTTGGAGAAAAGGGGCTAATGTTGAGGAGGACCAGGAAAAACTACTTGCAGAAAGTGAAACTTCAGTTGAGAATTAAAGGAAGCCAAGTAGTTCAGAAGATAGAGATGAGGAAGAGAGTTTCTGGAATGATAGACAGGTGATCAATTTTCATTGAAGAATGAGAGATATAATTTTTTGATGTGGCCAGTTTGGAAATTTATTCTGTTTGATTACATGAATCACATGAGTTTTGTTTTGTTTTTCACCTCAATTGAGATTTCAGTGTAAGAAAGAAAACCAACTTTTTATTAAAAAAAAAAAAAAAACTAATTCAAAGGTTACAGAACAAAGTGAGATCATTAGATTAGATGATCTCTAAAATGAATATTTCTCCTTCTGCTCTAAATCTACTGATCTAAACTGACTAAATTAACTGATCAAATAGGATACTGCCAATTTGAGTTATAAGAATTGCATTCTGGGGAAATAAACTCATTTTATGTGAAACTTAAATGTAGCATTTGATTTGAGTTCCTGTTCCTGAAGCTAACAGCTAAAGAAGTGGCTGTTGCTAAGAAAACCAAATGCAGAGAATCAGGCAAAATATATTAATTTTAAAGGAACTGGATTAACATCTAGCAGCTTCATTTGGAGAATAATATTTAGGAAAATTAGGGAGGAAAATTAGGAGTTAACAGTAATGGAAGCAAGAGAGGCAAGAAATAACAGAGTACATTTCTGAAGTTACTGGATTGGATCTTAAAGGCCCAATGTAGCAGAGGGGAAAGAATGAGGGTAGTGGGATAACTTCATGAGCTTCTGTTCTCATTCTTTCCTTCTCTCTGTCTCTCTTTGTCTCTGTCTTTCTCCCTCACTCCATTTTTCTCTTTCTCTCCTTCTTTCTTTCTCTGCCCTTCCTCATTCCCATATGAAATTTCTATAACTGTGATTTGTTTTTTGTTGATGTTATCAACAAATTCTAAAATTGGACAAGTAAAATGTTTCATACTGTTCTTTATTAAATTAAAAAGTAAAATGATTTTTAAAAAAAATTTCATGACCATTGATTCTTCCTCTATGACCTCCAGAAAAATTCTTGCCAATTTTAAGTGTTCTATTTCTTAAAAAAGAATATTAGTTATTTAAATTTCATTTTATTATAAAATGTTATTTCTAATGCAGGCTCTTGCAGATGATTGGCATCAGAAGTTGGATCTCTTCTCTCACACTTTAGATGACTGGATGACATGTCAGAGAAACTGGCTTTATCTTGAACCCATTTTTTTTGCTCCTGAAATACAAAGGTATCCAAATTTAAAAAAAGATCATTACTGGAAAATGTATGTTAATTATTTCTCCTATTTTCTATATTTTTACCATATTAATTTTCTTAAATTGACTACATTAAGATTATTTTGGGCTATAGATTCAAAATATTACTTGATAAATCAAGTCAACAAACATTTATTAAGTGCTTATTATGTGCCAGGCACTAAACTAGGCTGTGGGGCTAAAAAAAAAAAGGCAAAAAACAGTCCCTACCTAGTCCAATGGGAGGAGACAATATGCAAAATATACATAGAGTAAAATGGAGGCAATCCAGAGGGGAGGCATTAGCATTGAGTTAGATATGAAAAGACTTCTAAAAGTGTTATTTTAGCTGAAACTTCCAAGTTAGACAGGAGACCGAGAGGGGGAGGGGAGCCACTAAAAAGATACAGGATCAGGAGGTAGATTGTCCTTCAGGAGGAACAACAAGGAGATCTATGTCACTGGATTGTAGTATACAGAATGGAGAAAAGTGTGAGAAGACAGAAACGATAGGAAGAGACCAAGCTGCAAAAACCTTTAAAAACCAAAAAAAAAAAAAAAAAGCATTGCTAAAAATTTTTAAAAAGGAACAATTCCAAATATCATTTCCAGAGGGGCTTACTTTTCAATTAGTAGATAAAAATGTAAGGAAAATAAGAAAGTTACAATTGCTTCATTTTGTTTCCCATACTATAAGGCTACTAAAACAGTTCTGAACTGTCCTATTGACCAGTGATATGACCATCATCATATCAAGTCATATTGTACTTAAGAGAATCATATTTCTCTAGACTGGACTTTCTTTAGCTATGAACAAAACATCTAGCCAATCAAAAAGCATTTATTAGGTACTTTCTATGAGACTCATACTGGCTAAGGCACTGTAGATGCAGACAAAAACAAAAACAACAACTGCATTCAAAGAGTATGTATTCTGATGGGGGAAACAATGTATATAAATATTGACTACATATGTATATATATGGTAAATAATACAAGAAAGGCACTGGGGTCTGAGTTTTGAAAGAAGTCAGAAATTATATGAGGCAGGGAGAATTCCAGTTATAGAGGAAAATTGGTAGAAAGATAGTGAGAATGGAAATGGAATGTTCTTTCTATTAAATACTGATTAAGCCAATCCACCTGGATTGAAGGAAGTGATGTTTAAGAAGACTATTAAGCTACAAAGGGTTCAAATTGTCAAAATCTTTTTAAGTTCCAAAGAAAAGTTTATATAATCCCAGTGGTCCTACAGAGCCACTGAAGATCATTGAATGAGGAGTTAACACAGTGAGACATATACTTTAGGAAAATATTTTGGCAGTTGAGTGGTCAGAGTTGGAGTAGAGTTACCAAATAAAGTATTATAATAGTCCAGGCAAGAGGTGATAAAGGCAGTGGCTATGTGAGTAGAAAGAAGGGAAAGTGATGTAGAGATAGAAATGGTAAGTGGATATGTGGGTCAATAGGAATGAAAAGCCCAACATGACACTGAAATTGTCAGTCTGAGAAGCTAGAAATATGGTGGTGTCTTAAACTATAATAGGGAATTCTGGAAGACGGATGGATTTGGGAGGAAAAAATACTGGATTTTATTTTGGACATGTTAAGTTGGAGATGCCTAAGGGAGATGTGGTTCAAAATATCTGATAGACACTTAGTGGTGTGGAATTAGAGCTCAGGAAAAAGAATCTTCTTCCTGTTCAATCATTTTCATTTGTGTCTGACTCTTCGTGACCCCATTTGGGCTTTTCTTGGCAAAGATACTGAAGTGGCTTGCCATTTCTTTCTCCAGCTCATTTTACACATGAGGAAACTAAGGCAAACTGGGTTAAGTGACTTTCTCAGGGTCATACAGATACTGAGTCTGAGTCCAGATTTGAATTCACGAAGATGAGTCTCCCTGAACCCAAAGCTGACACTCTATCTACTATGTCACCTCAGTCCCCCCAGGAAAGAAAAAGGGTAAAATGTTGTGAAAATTATAATAGCTATGGTGTTAGGTGATGGTTCCTATAGTGATAGTTTTAGCAGTATTATGAATGACATCTTGAAACTTTTAGTCCAGAGAAAAAAATTAAAGAGCTCACTCATGACTCAAGTCTCAATCAATGACAATAATATCATTGTTCTCTGTCGATGATTGACATTCCAGTGACAAAGAAATACTTCTAGAATTTCAAGTAATATGAAGTCTATTTTCCTAAAATAAAAGAATTGTGAGGCAGTAGCTATCCATTTTATGTTATTATTTTTCTTTTAAAAATTAGATATAAATAGCATGCTGGAAAGAGTCAAAAATCTTTAACAAAACTCCTGTGACTTTAAATAGTATAGAATATCAGAAATATTTTAAAGGACAATCTGTAATAAATTGACAGCACTTTAAATATGATGTACAAATCCACTTTGATAACTTTAATAAATATTTCTTGGCATATGATTATTTTATATTAAGAATTGAGATAGTACTTTAAAAAATTAAAGTCATCTCAAGATTTTTGTTTCTATTTATAAAGACAGCTTTCAACAGAAGCAAGGCTTTTTGCTAAAGTGACTTCTATGTGGAAAGAAATAACATCAAAAGTAAACAATAAACCTGATGCTTTGAGAAGAGTCATATCAGTAGGAATCATTGAAATGTTGCAGAGTAGCTCTCTGTATCTTGAAAAAATAAAGAAAAGTCTTGAGGTAAAAAATCATTTTGTCATAAAGAATCTTTTAATTCAGTAAGTATAACACATGGGCCATTTCATTTGGAAAAATTGCAACACGGTATACAATATAATACCATTAGTACTAATCTCATATGGTGGGGGGAAAATTGCACAAAGCATTATATTGAAATTTGTTCAGTTAATGATTCTGTTCCTCTGGAACTTGATGGCAATATGTTATAAAGAGTGTGGTTCAGCAGAACAGTTTCTTTTGAAAGTATTATTGTTTATTCTTTTCTTTTCTTTTCTTTTCTTTTTTATTTCTTAGCCTTTTGTTTACAGGTTATATGTATGAGTAACTTTACAGCATTAACAATTGCCAAACCTCTTGTTCCAATTTTTCCCCTCTTACTCCCTACCCCCTCCCCCAGATGGCAGGATGACCAGTAGATGTTAAATATATTAAAATATAAATTAGATACACAATAAGTATTCATGACCAAACCATTATTTTGCTGTACAAATAGAATCAGACTCTGAAATATTGTACAATGTTTATTCTTAACATAGTGACTATCAAAAAAAATTCCAAATCCAAATATGTAAACAAAAATAGAGCTGAAAAATGAAATTTTAAACTCCATTATTTACAATTTATTTTAAAATGTAAATTAATTTTGATAAGATTAGCAAAAGTTTTGCTTTCAGAATTTTTCAATTTTTAAAAATTTTGTTATCTTTACCATTATTGACGATATCATAGTCAATGTCTAACTTTGCTTTCTTTCATTTATATTTATATATATATATATATATAATTTATACTCTTCACATTATCACTTAGAATAGTGTAATAATATTCCAATATATGAACATACCATAATTGTTCAGCCATTCCTCAATAGACACTGATTATTTTAAAGCACTGCTATTTATAAATAATGTTTCTATGAATATTTTATATAGATCAGGATTTTTTGCCTTTCAAAAACATTATTGAGATAGTAAAATCAAAAAGTATAAACATTATCACTCTTACTATATAATGCTATAATGTTTTCCAAATTATTATTACAATTCACAAATCCATGACAGACATATACTAATGTCTCCACAGTCCAAACAACACTAAATTTTATTTTCACCTGTCTTTGTAATTTTATTGGTCATGAGCAGGCACCTCATAGTTGGTTTAATTATTATTTTTCTGTTCAATAATTCTAATCAGATTTTCTGGTTATTGATAATTTGTACATTATTTCTCATTTGTACATTTCCTTTTGAGAAATGTCTTTTCATTTAATTTGACCACTTAGATATTGTAGAGGTAAGGGAATTCAGTCACTCCCACGCTCCCTAAATTTGAGTGTATGCTGGACTCTGATAAAAATGAGTATATGGTAAGGACTCTGGATATAGTGATTATCAGAATAAAAAACATTCAGATAAGAAGAAGTCACATAAGATAAAGAAAAGTTGGAAAAGTTCTGGGCATATATATTCTTGAAAAGATTAAAACTTCTCTGGAAAAGAAACTTAAGATAACTAAAATAATAAAGTGATACCTGACAACAAAATAGAAGATGCAAGGTGACTCATTAACCTTAACCTGGGCACAGTTTACCACATAAGCGGTAAAAAGAATCTTAAAGATGAATCTACCTCTCCAAGGTATCCTTATTGTTTCCTTTGGAAAAGTTCAAAAGGAAAAAATTGAAGATTGATGGGCATACCTAGGAACATGGCAAAAATGGTCTATGTAGTAGGTTTGTGGATACTGCCACAATGCAGTATTTTGATGATGATTAATGATAAGATGTTTAGAAAATGCACCTAAGCCAACAGTTATAAAACATTTTTAAGATTTACTAAATATAGGGGCAGCTAAATGGCACACTAGGTAAAGCACAGGCCCTGGAGTCAGGAGGATCAAATTCAAGTTCAGCCTCAAACATTTAATACTTACTAGCTGTATGACTCTGGTCAAGGCACTTAATCCCAATTGTCTGCCTGGAAGCAAAAAAAAAATTTTTTTCAAAATATAGTATGTACATTATTCAGCACATTTCTCTCACAATAACCTTGTAAAGTGAAAACTATAGATATTCTGAGAGGTTAAGTGATTTGCCCACAGTTACATGGCCAGTTAATGTCAGAGACAGGATCTGAACTTGAATTTCTTCTACACTACAAAATCTCCACTATTTCTACTATAAGATACTATTTCAAAAGAAAATGTCATTTCAGAATGGTGCTGGAATGTATACTTTACCTCCTCCTGTGACTCTGATGTTATGCATGTCTATTGTGTATCATGTAAAATATATGATATTTTTATATCAGTGTTTGGGTTCTCATTCATATTTGTCTATGTTTTCTGGGACAGGAATATCTTGAAGTGAAGAGAATGATTTTTCCAAGATTTTACTTTCTCAGTAATGCTGAACTCATTGAAATTCTGTCTGAAAGCAAAAATCCTGAAGCTATCCAGGTAATATTTTATTACTGTGCTTATGAATATTCTTTCTTGATCATGTCAAAACTTTGATGCTATTTAACTATGTTTTTTGCTTGCAGCCTCATCTTATGAAATGTTTTGAGAATATAAGACATTTGTTTATATGGAGAAAAGAATCAGGTCCTCCTCTGGTCACATTGCTCATATCAGCGGAAGGTGAAACACTCCTTCTGTCAAAGTATGGTATATATTTAATGTTTAATCTTTAGATATAGCAAAATCTTAATATTAGAGAATGTTTTGGGATTTCTGATCATACATTAAAAGGGCTTGGCTAAAGTGTAAGTTTATTTAGCAAACCCTTTATTCATAGAAGAGTAGGAACAAGACATTTCTGTGTTCTAGTAAAATCTTTAAAAATGGTTCTTCTCTTTACCTCTCCTCTTCTTAAAAAACCTGTGCTCCTCTATCTTCCTACCTTTAGAGGTTTCAAGTTTTCACTATAACACATGCAAATTGGTTCCTCATACAGTTAATAACTGTGGGTCAGAAATGAACATTGTATATTTGTGGAAGATGTACATATTATTTAATATATTAAGATGTACCTTATTGTATCTCTAATTCCATAAATGCCAGCCTCCCTTATCTTTCTGTAACTCTACTACTGAATCATAAATAATGCAGATTAAGAGAAAAAAGTAAGATAGGTATATGTTTAAGACAATTAAGAAACAAGCTTTGGAAATGATTTAAAATAATACCTCACCATACAAATAACTTAAGATAATAATGTGTTTTTATAATCATAAACAAGTGAGTCAGCAAAAACTTGACCAATTTAATTAGGAGTTAATACTTTTAAATGTTTACTACAATACCCAGCAATAGGTGCTATGTAAATGCTTATTTCCTTCTTCCTTTTATTTACCAACTTGAGAGAGTTGGCAGCTAAAGGCAACATCATTTTAAATGTTAACTGACTTGAAAAATCTTCCAGATAAGAATGATGGAAACTTATGGTGGAGAATTATCATTTTCTCAGACAGCAAGAAGCAGTGGAGGGAAAAAAAACAATTTAAGGAATGTATCTTAAGAGCCCCAACAAAGCAAAGTGGTTCAGAGAGTCTTTAAGGATGAGACTCGAAGACCAATAGAGACAAATTTTGCCACACGGATATCAAAATCATATAAGATTCCTTGAAAGATATTACAAGAGAAAGGAATTTGCTTAAAGATCCTTTGTTCAATCTCAAATCTGTCATAAAGGAGAGAAACATACACTTCTAAAGTTGTTTGCCACTATCATGAAATATTTTCAACACAGGGTCCAACTACAAATGGGTTTCCATATAAAAAGTGAGGTCTTATGCTCAAATTGTCATATAATATTGTGCTGCCTACATCAAGCTACAGAACATTGCCAATTCCTCTAAATGAAAATAATTCAAAGGAATTTGATTCATTTATCTACACAGGAAAAATTAAGTATAAGAAAATGTTTATTATCCAACTGGGATATATAGTTTGGGATTAACAATCCACAGAGCGTGTGTGTGTGTGTGTGTGTGTGTGTGTGTGTGTGTGTACCTCAGACAAATACCAAACATGGACAATATTCTGGGCTCAGAATTTATTAGTAAGTGGGGAAGATGGTCTTTAGACCATCCCCAAAGGGGGAGTGACTGTGGCCATACCCCTGAAAAATTGTATGTAAACAGAATTATATTATAAACATATTGAGCATATTTACTGTGTAAAGGAACTCTGCGTTTTAAAAAAATGAAGAATCAATTTGTAATGTTAATAAACACCTCCAACTAATACTCATTTTAAAAGGATAGTTCTTTAAAGACTAGAGTTTTAAAAGTAAATCAATAATTAGCTGGTTGCTATTGCTAGATACTTTGTGAGGCATTGGGGATACATAGATTAAAATGAAAGTTTCTGCCTCAGAGAACGTATATTATATATATATATATATGTATATATATATATATATATATATATATATATATATATATATTTAAGTTCATGCCAAATATACACAAAATAAACACCAGTAAATTTTTTTTGGGGGGATATACTAGCTGCTAGTAGGAATCCAATAAGGTATCAGATGATGTTTCAGGTGAGTTTTAAGAAAACCAGATTCTGAGACTGATATCCCAGGTATTGGGGACAACTATTGTGAAGGGCATTTGTATCATGATTAAGTTGCTCCCAGAGAGGTTTAGGTTGGTGGAACTCTCACACTTAGGAGTGCCAAGCTACAGCAATAGCAACCTGCATTGCTTGCATGTCTGCGGTAAATTCAGCATTAATATGGTGAGTCCTCAAGAAAGGAAGTTTCCCATTCCTATAAGGACAACCTTGCCTATAAGAACAACCAAATTGGCTCAGATCAAGAAAAAAAAAAAAGAACCAGTCAAAACACCCATGCTGATCAGTAAGAGATCAGGTCAGGCTCCTACTGTTTCAGCTTGGGTGAGATGGGAACATTCAGTCTTTAAAACCCGTAATTACACATTTTGATGGGCTATAGATAGAGTATTTAATGATAATATATGTAAGTTCATATGATAATATAGGTTTTTCTTCTCTTTAACCCATAGCTATAATCAAAGAAATACGTAGGAAATTAATATAATTGTAATTTTAATGAAGCATTTTAGCATATATCACTAAGTAATTTTTAATAACCTTTTTTTTTAAACAAACTTATAGGAAAGTTCATGTAAAAAATTTTGTAGAACAATGGTTGGTAAATGTGGAGAAGAGCATGTTTGATACAGTGAAAATGTAAGTATATCTTTAAAAATTACAAACTAGAATCTCAGTTTAGGTAGCAATTCAATTTCTATTAAGCTGTGATTATATATTGAATATAAAAATTTAGAAATTATGTGGTCTCCAAATTCAAGGAATTTGCAGACTAAGAGATAAGAAAACTAATAAACATAGTAAAAAGGATAAATTGTGGTGCAAAGAGAGAATAAAAAATATTCTTAAAATTTTGAGTTAGGAGGAATCACTTTCAGTTAGGAAGATCCAGATTAGGTTTCTATGGAGTAGAGAATAAAGTAGGAGCAGAAATATTAAGTTATATAAATATGTAAAAAAGAAAAACAAGCTGGAATGATAAAAACCACTATAGGAAAAAAATATGAGAATGAAAAATTTAAACCCTTAATTTATTGTGTTTGTAAGAAATTTACATGCAACTAATAGATTTTTTTTGGCTCATTTTGTGGTAGAAAAAGAATTTTAATTATATATGTGCATATATACATACATAAAACTATGAATACATGTACATATGTATGATATGAAAAGGGGGGAAAAGGCTCCCTGAGCTGGACTTTGAATCACTCAGCTTTCAAAAGGCAGATATGAGGACAAAGGATATTCCAGACAAGGACTTTTTGTGAATGCACAGAAACTACAGGAAATGGAATGAGTCAATAAATTGTCAACAGTCAAATATGTTTAGAAAATAGAGTGTAGGGAAGAAAATTTTTATAAAATAAGCCTACTAGTTAGTGGAAGTCAGATTATAGAGAAGACAATATTGCCAGATTGTGTATTTTATTCTATACTGGAAATAGGGAGCTACTGATGCTTTTTGAAGCATACTAAGGCCTGTATATTACATTTATTACATTACATTTTATTTTATTAATTTAATATTTGGGCAAAAAATAAAAGATGCTAGAAACTAGAAGCCAGGAGACAAATTCTAAAACTTTTAGAACAGTCCAGGTAGTCAATAATGAGTCCCTGAGTTAGCACCTGAACAATTCAATAATCTATTGTTCTTTCAGAAATTTCCAGACAGCCACCATAAGAATTCCCTATGCAGTACAGCTTCCATATAATATGGTCATACAGAAAACTGGCTATTCTTATCATTTAAGATTTCATAAGATTTTGTATACTGTTAGATTTTGATAAAATTGAAAACTTGCCTTAATTCTAATGGTCAATTGTTGCATCAAGATTCTTTTGAAACAGAAAAATTTGAAGACATTTTCCTTCACTTTTACCCCACAAAATTTCCTCTAATCTCTAGCAGTTCTTTTTACATCCTAAATACTTGACAGCTACAGTTTTGCTGAGGATTCTTTTTTTACCTAACTTGATATTCTGTCTTTTCTAACTTACTATGTGGTACACATTGGGCTTTGCTTTGCTTTGTTTACATCATTAGTGAAAAATTATCATTAAAAAAAAAAAAAAGATCTTAACCTCCTCTACTGTTCCTTCTTCCCAGTTTCATTTGACTACCTATTAGCCTACTTGCAATACCACCAATCAGCATGATGCTCAATAATCCTCTTAATTCTTTCATTCTTTGTGAGTTTTGGCTCACTCCAAACTTCATTCCTGCTAGGACCTCTCAAGGGCTTTCCTGGGGGTAGGAACTGTTCACAATTGTGCACTATGTCCCTAGCTGTGTGCTCTCTATTTATACAAATTAGTCACTGCTGATGCTATTAATTCTTAATTATGATATATTTATTAACAGAAGGGAAAATGACATTAAGTATAACATAGCGTCACATAACAGTCTACCCATCAATATGAGCCATGTTCTCCCACCAAAGTGTTCAGTGGAAAATGGACACATATAAACAAAGCTAGTAGTAAGACACATAAATATGGAAATCCTTGTGTACTGGACAATTTACAGCTCTTAAGTGCAGGTCTTGATTTCCATAATCTCTTTATGGAATCATTATAATCTTTCAGTGAAGCAGCAACTGTAAGCCTAGGATTTTCAATTTCCAAATCACCTTTCTTAGCTAGATACTTAAGTGGTACAGTGGAAGAGCACATGACACAGGAAGATGTGAGGACTTCCTGATTATATGATTCTGGGCAAGTCATTTTATCTCTAGCTGCCTATTTTATCTATAAAATGAGGATAACAATAGCATATATATTTTACAGGATTGTTGTAAGGATAAAATGAAATACTATTTGAAAAGAGCTTTGCAAACATTTTTATAATTTTTTTTTATTTTTATATATTGCTATTTTTATTATATCATTATATTTCAGTGAAAACAATTCCCTTAAAGCAGAGAACTACAAAGCAATTCAGATTTGCTCTTTGAACTCCTCTGAGGAATATTCCCCTCTAAAATCAGAAAGGGTAAAAGCATCTGAAGGTTTCCCATATCTAAAGTTGTAGATGTACTAAAGAATACAGACAAGCTCAGTCAGATAATTTTTTCTTAGCAGGAAAATACTGCTTTCTCCAAGGAACTCCCAGTAGATACAAGGCTTTCTTCCCATTAGAATAGGTCCCAGATTGCAATTGAGATTAGGCATTTTCAGTCAGCTCCCAAGCTGTAGCTACCACTAGCATATCACTACAAAGAATAAACCTGCCAACCAAAGGACCCAAGATGAAGAAAACTTAATTATAGATCTCAAGTCCCCAGGCTTGCACAGCAATGCAGAGCCTATAAGTCTATTTATGGCAATTGTGTTGCCTTTGCCCCGAATCTGGCCACCATGGCCAATCTAGGCATCCACCCCCAACCCTTCCTGGTACAACTGGAGGGAGGATGAAAAATTGGACACAAGATGTTGTGGGGAAGATTTTGAGGAAACAGGAGAAAAGAAATTCATTTGGTAGGAATGGTGGAATTCATTTCTATGTCAATTTTTTCATGAAAATTTACCTTACTGGAACATAGAATCAGATGTCTTTCCTCTTGATAGTCAAAATCTCCCACCTGGAAGGGAGAGTGCAAGCAGGAGGAAAGCTGAAAAAGAATCATTTGGAAATTCCACTAGAACCATTGATATAACTTAGTTAGAGAACACAAAGAAAAAAATCATAAAACAATAATGTCAAGGATGTTTCAATTCTGCAGCTATCCTCATAATGAAACAATAACTATGGAGAATAGGGATATCCAGAAATCTTCAATGGAAATTGGCTTTAATGTAAAGGCTCTTCATTTTGAAATACTCATTATCAGATGCTCCCATTGACAAACAACTGGAATACAACCACAAATGTCAGGAGGCAGCAAGATGCACAGTGGACAGAATACTGACTCTGGAATTAGGAGGACCTGAGTTCAAGTTCAGCTTTAGACACTTAACACACACTAAATGTGTGACCCTGGACATGTCATTTAACCCCAATTGCCTCACACACGAAAACCCCACAAAATAAAACAACAGATGTCATTACATGTCTGCTGCCCTTATGCTAATGGAGACTTGCAAAGATAAAAGCTAGCCTCAGAGAAACATTCAGCTATAGAAATCATCAATGGAGAAGCTTAACTGCTTCAAAATGAAATGTGAAATCTGGGAACGGTGGCACTGTGAGAAAATCTAATTGATGAAAGGCTGGACCATTGCCAGTTGTCTTGATCTTTATCTTGCCACTGGATTTTGATGACTGGAGAAGAGTGAGACTACCCTGCTCTGCCTCTTTTAAATCCAATTCATGCCACCTCAAAACATCACCCTCAAGATATCCTTGGTCCTTTTTGAGAACAAAGAATAAACAACAACAAAGAGTTCTGCATGAGATCTTTACACACAGAGAAGGACTTCCAGGATAGGTTTAACTTTTTTCAAATCTATTTCTTACACATTCCTCATTATTACTGCAGTATTTATTTAAGCTTATGCATCCCGTAGAAGCTGTGCATATTTGTGGAAAGTAGTGAATCAGATTTTAAAAGACTGTTTTAAAACTGGCTTTACTATGTTATGCATATGTTATATGTAGTTACCATCTGGGACCCTGTCAATTTGAGTGGATATTAAGGAATGCTTCTCCTCTTTTCTCTTTTTCCTCCTTCTCTTTCTTCCTTCTCTTCCTTTTCCTTCTCTTTTTTCCCTTCTTCCTCTCCCTGTTTTTCTTCTTCCTCCTCCTTTGCTTTTTCCTTCTCTCTTCCTCTCCAAATGTGCCCCTCCTCATATGTAGCAATTATTTCCATAAGAATGTAAAATGTTTTTGCTTTTTTTCTTTTATAGTATTATATTTTTCCAAATACATGCAAAGATAGTTCTTCAGTATTCACCTTTGCAAAACTTTGTGTTTCAAAATTTCCTCCCTTTTCCCCTAGACAGCAAGCAATCCAATATAGAGTAAACGTACAGTTCTTCTAAACATATTTCAAAGTTTATCATGCTACACAAGAAAAATAAGGACAGAAGGGAAAAAACATGAGAAAGGAAAGAATAAGCAGACAACAGCAACAAAAATGTGCTTTGATACATATTGTTTCCATAGTTCTCTCTGGATGTGGATGATTCTTTCCAGCACAAATCTATTGGAATTGCCTTAAATCACCTCAATGTTGAAAAGGGCGAGTCCATCACAGTTGATCATCACATAATCTTGTTGTTGCTATATACAATGTTTCCTTGGTTCCACTCCCTTCACCAAGCAGCAGTTCATATAAATCTTCTCAGGCTTTTCTGAAATTAGCCAGCTTGTCATTTCTTATAGAACAATAATGTGGAATGTAATTCTTATTTGCTTAAATTTTGGAAGTTTTGGAAGTTTTTATGATGATACCAGATTATATATATTTTTATTACCAAGAAACATATAATTGAATAAACCAAATTATAAAGACTGTTGTTGTGACTACTTAGCAGTGTAATTACATCAAACATCAAAAAATTGGATAATTGATTTAAAAATAAAATTAAACTAACATAAAGATCTTGAGAATAAACAGAAACCATTGTAAAAGACGAATTTTTGGTTTCTAGATCAAGTAAAATATCCCAAATATGTATGAACATATATTTCAAGATGAAGAAAAGGAACTAATAGCTCATTATGCAAAGACAACTATAATTCCCAAGAAAGGATAGAACCATAGAAGGATATTCCTAAATGGTTTTTAAAAAGAAATAAGAATTTTTGAAGCATTTATTGCCTACATAGTAGCAATAATTAACAGAATAGAAAACAAATTTTAATCTATAGTAGCAGATTTCACTAAAGAAACAAAAAAGGCTATGACTGATCAGGACTGCAAATATATTGAAGTAAAAGACAGTCTGAAAGAAAAGATGTAAAAAAAATACAATTAAAAGAAAATATGATCTCCATATAAGCAAAATCTATTGCTTGTAAAAACAGAAGATTGAGGGACAACTTAATGATTATGGGTATTTCAGAAGAACATAGTAAGACCAAAAACTTAAAAACCATACAACAACTTCTAAAACCAGAAAATTTTCCCAAATTGCCAATTGAAAAAATCCAGATTGCCTCCGGGAAAGAAAAAGCCTGTGCTACAATCTCTAAGCTACATAGTAATAACATTGAACAATTCTGTTGAAAAAAGGAACAAATTCTACAAGCAGGGAGGAAAAAACCCTTACACCATACTCATGTTCTTAATTGATATAACCTTAATACCTAAGATCATGTAACAAAAATTTAGAAAATGTATTTCTAACCAAAAAAGTGATCCAGGTGATTGCCAACAATAAAAAAAATACTTTTAATTACTTGAAACTGAAAAAAAAAAAAAAAAAAAAAAAAAACTTGTGCACAAACAAAAGTAATGCACCTAAGATAAGGTGATAAGCTTTCAAATAAGAAAACCATACCATATTTCTCTGATAAGGGTTTGGTATCCAAGATATATAAACAAGAAATATGCAGAAATAGATGGATAGAGGTACAGGTATAGATATGATATAACTAAAAAGTATTTCCAATAAATAAATGGTCAAAGAATATAAATAAATAATTCTCCAAAAATTGCAAACTTTCACAGCCTGAAACTTATATCCTGAAAGAATACTCTAAATATTAATAACAGAAAAAATACATATCAAAACAACTGTGAAATTTTACCTCATATCCTGAAAACTAACAAAGATGACCAAAAAAATGAGAAGAGGTGATGTTGGAGTAGCTGGCGAAAAATAAGAGTCATTAGTGCATTACTGGTAGAAGTGTTGACCACTTTAGAAGGCAAATTAGAATTAGACAAATAAAATGATTAAAATGTCCATATCCTTTGTCCCAGAGATTCCATTATTAGTCTTATACCTCAACAAGAGTAATAAGAAGAAAGTTTACATATATACTATGTTTCTGGTAGCAAGGAATGGAAACAAATTAGGTATCCATTGAATGGGGAATGACTAAACAAATTGTAATACATGAATATAATGGAATATTACTGAACTGGAAAAAATGATAAATGTGATGAATACAGAGAAGCATAATAAAGTCAATCTGAAATGATGCAGATTAAAGAAGACTTGAGGAAAAAGTAACATGTAGTAATTACAACAATAAATGGAGTAGTAACACAATCATAAACTAATATTTCAAAAATTATAAATAAAAAGCATAGCTTGCAGGAAAAAAGTATGAGAAAATATTCTCACCCCACCCTTTTGCAGAAGTGGGAGGTCCACAAGTGTGTACTGCACAGACTTACAGATTTTTCAACGTATTGATCAGTTATGCTGATCTTGTCTTTTAAAAAATATTATTTGTTATACTCTCTTGACAGGGAAGAGGGAGAGATACAGAACAAAATTATAATAATATAGAAAAAATATGTCAATAGACATTTTTAAAAAGAATAACATTGCTTTATTTTGCTCTTTTAAAAATTATATTAGCCTTTATCATTTATAAAGGACTATAAGGGAAGAAATGTCTGGAATAACTAATTGTAGCATTTTGGATGCCCTGACTTGGGAAAAACTCTTCATAAAACTCAGGAAAGAAAGAGAGGAAGGAAGGAAGGGAAGAAAAAAGAGAGGTAGGGAAGACAGAAAGAGAGGGAGAGGAAGAGAGAGAGGGTGGGAGAGAGAGAGGACCTGCTGTTTATCCATCTATCTTCACTAGCTATCATCCCATATTTCTCTTCCTTTTTGTGGTTAAAAAAAAAAAAAAAACTTTGAAAAAAAGTTTATAATTGATGCCTTGAGTTTCTTCCTTTATTTTCTTCCTAATTTTTTTTATGATTTGTTTTCTTATTAAAATATACAATGAAAACTTCTGTCCAAAGGTATCAATATTGTGTGTGTGGGGTGTGTGTGTGTGTGTGTGTGTGTGTGTGTGTGTGTGTAGCAATTGGGATTAAGTGACTTACCCAGGATCACACAATAAGTGTCTGAAACTGGATTTGAACTTGGGTCCTCTTGACTTTGGGGCCAGTGCATCATCTAGCTGCCCCCAAAGTATAAACAATCTTTTAATGTCCCCATCTAATGACCTCTTCTCAATCATAATCCATGTTGCCATCTCTGAAGGCTTTGACATTATTGCTTACTTTCTTCTCTTTGATGCTCTCTTTTCTCCAGATTTTCATGACTCTCCTTGTTCTCCTACCCAACTAACTTTTCTTTCTCAGTCTCTTTTGCTAGATCTTTAGTGTTTAGTAGGACTCTGTCCTTAGCCCTCTTCTCTTTTTTTTCTCTACTACACTCAGTGATCTCATCACCCTAGTTTTCATCTGTTCCAGATTTTCCATTCTACTTAACCAGCCGTAACCTCTTTCCTAATCCCAGAGACATCTACTTCCAACTGTCTTGTCATTTGCATTGATGAGACTTCTTAAGTATTAGTAAGCACTTAATTAGATGGCATAGTGAATAGAGTTCTAGGTTTAAAATCAGGAAGACTCATCTTCCTGAGTTCAAATCTGGCCTCAGATACTTATTAGCTATGTGACCCTGGGCACATCACTTAATCCTACCTGCTTCCATTTCCTTATTTATAAAATGAGCCAGAGGAAGAAATGGCAAACTACTCTAATACCTTTATCAAGAAAACAAAGCCAAAATCCAAATAGGGTCATGAAGAGTCAGACTTGACTGAAAATTCAATAATGACAATACATGCTTGTTGAATGACCAGGCTGCCAAAACAACCTAAAATACAAAATGATTCAGAAATCTCATCTATAGTCTAGACTCTTAGAAGCAACTAGGTAGTACACGAAATAGCATACTAATGCTATTAAATGGAAAATCTGAGTTCAAAGCTGGCCTTAGACCCTTAATAACTATGTGGCCAAATTATTTAGCATTTCTCAGACTCAGTTTTCTCATCTGTAAAATGAGGGTAATAACAACACCTACCTCAAAGGGTCACTATGAGGCTCAAATGAAATAATATTTGCAAAATAATTTGAAAATCTTAAGCCACTATTTAAATGCTAGCTATTGTCGTCATTATTAGATTGTTCCAAAGTTTTAGTAATAAAGAGGGAAGATTTAGAGAAATTTTGGTAGTATTTGACAGGTTGAATGAATGGCAAGGACAGAGATGAAGTAAAGATGGGATGATGATATAGCATTATATTAAGTTTTGCTATATGTCTTGTAAAAAGTGTCATTCACTGTTAACTCACTTGCTTTGGCAGTTCTCAGCTACAGCAGAGCTAAAATTAACTGCTGTCCACACTAAGCTCAGTACCAATATGGCTAGCCCAGGGAATAAGGGGCCATAAAACTTCTTAGAGAGAGATCAACAGGCCCAGATTAGAAATGGGGCAGATCAAGGTTAACCATGGATTAGCAATGACATTTAGTCCATGGGTGATCCACTTCCCTTTTTTGGCCTAAGTGAGATAGGGATACCAAGTCTTTTTTTTTTAAGTATTATTTAGAATTAGAGCTAATGGGAAAGGACAAAAGTAGGCAGTATTTACATGTGCCATTTATTTGTTTATATCACCAGTTCTGAGTTCTCTCCTGAATTCCAGTTCTACATTTTTAACTACACATTGGACATTCCCTCTTGGATAGCCCTCAGTGAACTCCAATAAGGCATATCTAAAATCAAATTCATCATCTTTTCCCCAAACACATTTCCACTATGAATTTCTCCTCCTCTGAATCTCTACCATTTTCCCTATCACCAGGCTCAAAATGTTTAGTCTTATTAATCCTTCCTCTCTCATAATTTTCATGAAATCACTACTTAAATCCTATTGATTAATCTTTAATATCATCTCTCACATCCATCTCTTTCTTTGCATTCTACTTGTTGCCCTCATCCTCTTGAACTTAAAACTTGAACTCCTCACCATCCTAGTCCCATCTTTCTAATCTATTCTATGAACCACTGTCAGATTGATATCTGTAATATATGTCTATATATTGACCAGTCTTTCTCTCCCTGCTAGTTCTCTATTATCTGCAAATTTAAGAACCACTTGCTAAACATGCAGTTCACCATCCTCCACTGGCAAAGAATATGCCAACCTCAGAGGAGAAAGTAGACAAATGAGTTTCATAAATAGAATAGGACTTGAATATCACTTTTTTAAGTACCAAAGTTAACATGAAGAAATCAAAGATTCTGAAAAAAAAAAATAGCTTGTCCTGTAATTTTAATTACTCTTGAGTGAGCAAGTGAATGGTTTTCATAAACAATATTGTTTATAAAAGTTATACATGAAACTTTGTAATTGCAGGTTTATAAATAAAGGAGTTGATGAATGGGATGAGAGAAATTTTGGAAAATGGATAAAAAGTCATCCAGGACAAGTGATACTTCTTGTGGTAAGTTAATGTTTAAAAAAAAGAATCTAAGCCTAAATTGTTTATGGAAACAATACCAACAAAACAGATGCACAAAAAAGATATATAAAAAACCAGATGCACAAAAAAGATATGTGGCTGTTGTATTATTATTAGTTTTTATTTTTCAATAAGAAAAAATTTGTTTACTAAGGTAAGTTTTTGTTGTTTTTGCCTCTGTCATTTAAAAAAAACTCCTTTGGAACTTTTAAAAGTGAAAATTACTTTGTGACCTTAGATATCTTATTAATAAATTAATCTTTACTCATACTAGCATACTAATTACACTAATACTTTTTTATTGTGAAAGTATTGATAAAACTAATTGTGGAAAACTTTCTAATATTAATCTTATTTTTGAATGCATTTTATTTATAATTTTTACTTTAATATAACTCATACTTCTCTCCTATGTCTCCTCCTCCTAGTTCCCAGACAACCATTCATTTTTTAAAAGAATAGAATAAAGAGGGGAAAGGGTGGGGAATCAGCAAAATTAAGCAAACTATTCTCCACCTTTTCCCCTGCCACTATATAATTTCACAACATTCAGTTTTATTTAGGGTCACTGTTTTTTCCAATTACTTTGTTGTTAATTGACATGTAAAATTTTTCTTGGGCCTGATTACTTTATTTTGCATCAGTTCATATAAATCTTTTCCAAGCATCTTTGTATTCATCACAATAATTTTTTGTGGCACATTCATATATAACATGTTTATATGTCACATTTAAGCAATTCTCTAATCATTGTTCATCTACTTTGTTTCTAGTTCTTGATTACCACAAAAAACTGCTGCTATAAATAACACATAGATTGGGATATATGCTTAGCAGTTAAACCTCTTGGGTCAAAAGGATATAGACATTTTAATCATTTTATTTGCATAATTTCAAATTATTCCACAGAATGGTTATACTTATTCATAGTTCCACCAGCAATGCAACGGTTTGTTCATTTTTCCACAATCCCTCCAACAATGACAATTTCCATCTTTTGTCATCTTTGCCACTTTGCTGATGAAACCTCAGGATTGTTTTGATTTACATTTCTCTTCATAGTAATTTAGAAAATTCTTTCATGTGATTGCTAATTGTAGTTTTTCTTTTGAGGACTGTTCATTGGTCATTTTTCTTTTGGAGAATAGCTTTTAATCTTATATTTTCCTAGTTATCCATATATCTTAGATATCAAATCTTTATCATATATGGTTAATATACTGATGTTTTCCTCCCAATCACTATTTTCTTTCTCAACCAGGTCTAAAACATCCTGTAAACTAATCACATTTGTTTAGATGCCTCTAAGCCAACTACATACCAAGATTATTTGGGGATGAAACTAAGTTAATAGACAATATCAGATAATAAAATTAATAAGAGTTGTGTTTTCCTGGTGTGGCAAAAGTTTTATAAAGGACCAGAGGATACAAAAGATGGGAGATAACAGGACCTTTTTTTCTTTGTTTAACTCTGTTCTTTAGCCATGGGCTTCCTAAGCACTGTTTCCTTTGCCTATCATGCTAGACTTGTCACCTTCAGCAGGCTAAATGGGAATTTTAAAGTTCTGGTAAAGGTGTAGCAAAGAAGAAGTTATTTGGCATGAGATGGATAGCTCCACAGAAATGTTCCTATATGGGCAAGATTGTTCAAGATATATCAGTGCCTATTAGGATGGAGAAGGAGAAAGAACATCTAAAAAATTCATGAATGGTACTTATGTTTGCACATTAAATCTCCAAAGTTTTTAAGTAAAAAATTCTTCCTTTCTCACTTACTTTAATAAGTTATTCACAAATCCTTATTCCCTATATTGCAATTCAAGATTTTGAAACTGAAATGTGTAATATACAAATAGAATTTTATTTATTTGTTGCCCTAATCAAGATAGAAAGTTTTACTGAAACAAATTTTTACTTTTAGGAACAGAAATGTAAGAGTAATCACAATTCACAATTCATTAATTGTTTTTCAAAATTAATTTTTTAAGTATGACTATATCTGCCCAAAGATATGATGTAAAAGTCCTGTATGTTTTGTTAAAATGAAATTTGTGATTCAACAAAATCATATTCTTGTATTCTCTTGTCAGAGCCAAATAATATTTACTAAGGAGTGCACCGAAAGTTTTAAGAGTCCTAAACCAGACTTGAAATTGAAAGAAGTGCTTGAGAAATTGAAAAGCCTCCTGGAACAGCTTGCAGACATAGTAGTGTGTGATACTCTTCATTTTCGAGTAAAAACTACCCTAGAGGCATTGCTTACCATTTATGTTCACTTCAGAGATGTATTGACAGATTTGATAAACCACAGTATCTATGATGAATCTAATTTTGAATGGACAAGGTATATATTAAATTTTACTAGTAAAAAGATCTTACCAAAAGTGCATTTCTCTCTACTCATATTGATCCTCTAAATATTTAGAAATTCAAGCTGACTTCTGTAATGCGGCTTTCAAAAAAAACCCTATTGTAGAAGTTAAAACACTTTATAAATATTAGCCATTTTCACTCTCTTTTTAGCTTTTTCCCATTCTTCTGTAATGCTTGTGCCTTCCTTCTCATTTATCCTGTCTTTTTATTGTTTTATACATAGTTATTTGTTTCTTGATCCCACCATTAGATTGTGAGCTCCTTGAGAACAGAGTCTGTTTTATTCATTTCTTTGTACCACAATGCCTAACACATAGTAGGCACTTAAGAAATGCTTCTTGATTTGACTTCTCACTCACTCCCCATTTCTTACTTTCTATTATTCTTTTCTCCCTGATTGCTTTTCTATCATCTCTTGCTCTCTCTTTGGTCACATAGAGTATTAAAACATGGATGGTTCAGTGGATAGATTACTGAATTTGGAGTCAGGAAGACTTGGAGTTATGTGATCCTACACAAGTCATCTATCCTCTGTCTGCCTCAATTTTCTTATCTGTAAAATAGGAATAATAATAGCATCTACCTAACACAATTTATGGGAAGATCAAGTTAGTTAACATGTATAAAATGCTTTGCAAACTGGAAAGTGATATATGTGCTGGTTTATTATTATTGTTGTTATTAACCCCCCTTCCATTTGCTGTAAATTTCAATAATAGCTTTTGGTGGGGAACAATGACGACAACTTTAGAGTACTTCATAAATCAAGAATGCCTTTATGATATAAAAACTGTGTTAAGGTAAGTATTAGATTACCAGAGAACATAGTCAACTATACTTCAGATGGGGAGAAACTAGAGAGACAGAGTTCGTGGTAAAACTATGAGGTTTCAAACTTTCAAAGACATTAATTTTCAAAGATTTTTTTTTCCTAACTTCATAGAGGAAACAAAAACTCACTCTTCATAATCGTATTTCTTTAACTTCTAAGAAAAGTTAATGTAAAGCATGAGTAATATTAAATCAATTAAATATTTATTTAAATATTATAAATATAATTTAATTTTTTGATGTGCCATTTATTAAACTTTTAGAACAACTAGAAAGAAGGAATCCTACTTTTAATCAGAACCATTTCAATAACTTTTCATTTAACAAATTTTTAAACTAATATTAATGTTAATAATTTAATTCAACTATCATTAATAATTGCTTAAAATTATGGATATTACCTTTCTCTCATACTTAATATTTGAAGATGTTAATAAGGGAACCAGGGGGAGAGAGAGTAAAAAGATGAAGGAGAATGCTGGAAAGAAGGAAGATACTTTCCCATCTAGGATAGTAGTTTCTCAGATAGCCCAGCGTAGATATTTCTGTATAACTACCCTGGATTTCAGCCTGCCTATCTCTTCTACAGTGTTTCAGAATGATCAGATTTTAGGGTCATACAAGCTAGTACAAGTACACAGGCTAATAACTACTGACTAATTTCAGAAGATTATTATAAATTCTTATACATTTCCTGACATCTTGATAGGAACACCTTATTCACCTTATTGGTCCTTTCAGATGTTGTGCTTTAGTCATCTCGACACAATTCATGCAATACTTCTGGAAGATCCTTACTGAGGCAAAGCATATTGAAATCTTCAGGCAGGAACCAAAGGTATCAAGGGGAAAAGTTGGACAAATCATTACATCACTGTCAGCTTCAATTATCCTTATATGAAGTGCAGTCACTTATCTACTTTACAATGAATTGTTCCTCACTGGTCAGGATCAGTTTCAAAAGAAAATTTTTCCTCAGTGTTTCTTCTGTTTTTTTTTTCTTTTTTTAAAGATATGATTGTCAGCAAGATAAGTCAAGAATTTTTTCAGCTGTTCTAGTTCTAACAGATGTCCAAGTAGTTAAAGTCACTGATCTTGACAATTTCCTTCCTTCATGATGCTTTGGTGATCAACTCACAGAATTCTATTCAATTCTTTCTTCTGCTTTAACTATAGCATTGCCTCTCTTGCTACCTTCCAATGAATCTTTACTCAAACTCTCCAAGTTCTCTCACAGTTTTCACAAATTTCCACACTAAAATTGATTACTGCTACCCTTACTCCTTAACAATAATAACTGTCATGGATAATGGCACTTTGGGATTTGCAGAGCATTTTACAAATATTGTCATACTTTATTTTCACAATAAACTTTTGTGGTGGTTGTTATAATCCCCACTTTACAAAAAGAAGAAACTAATTCTCACTTGATTAAGTTTGTTCCTGTGAAATTCTATTTGTGTGCTTGTGTTTCAGAATAAAGGAGAAGGAAAACACAAGTATTACAGAAGAATGGAAAAGTTAAAAAGAGCATTAAAATGGCTCATATTTACATATGGTTTTAATTACAAAGTGCTTTGCTTTTTAAAAACACATTCCTCAGTTTTGTCATTTATAAAATGAGGAGGGTTGGACTAGATCATCTCCAAAGCCCCATATAGCTCTAAATCAAAAAATCTAGATTCTGTGATCCTATGACATTTCTTACTTCATAGGGACATAAAAAACTCAGGCTAGAGAAATTAAATGTTACTCCCACAGTCACACAATAATAGAGACAGTATATTTTTGGTCCTCCAGCTATCAATCTTTTCATTGTGCCAGAAGGCATAGATTTGAAAGATTTATTGATAGAATTTTTTTTATTGTTCTTCAATTGTTTTCAGTAGTATCTGACTCTCACCCCATTTGAGGTTTTCTTGGCAAACGTACTTTACTGGTTTATCATTTCCTCCTCCAACTCATTTTACAAATGAGAAAACTGACGCAAACAGTATGAAGTAACTTGCAGGCATATTTGCCCTGAATTTTTTTGCCCTACCTTTTATATATGCCCTCAGGATCACACAGCTAGTATATAATTGAGAACAGATTTGAACTCAGGAAGATGACTTACCTTAAGATCTGGACCTTTAATAATACTTAATTAAATGTTTTGCTAATTAAGATTCTAATCCAGTTCCAAAGATTATTCAATAAAAATAGGAAAGTAACCATTAATTGATTTTAAAACATAGAATTTCTAACCGCATGTCATTTTTTATAAATCACTGAGCATCTCCTCTAATTTTCTAATCATAACTGGGAGCATATTTATATCATTAATTATTCAGTTTAAAGCCCTGTAGAGCTTTAAACCTGCAAGTTTCCATTCTCTTCCTATTGAATATAGGTTCCTTGAGGGCAACAAGTAAATAGTACAGCTTAATAAATGCTTGTTGATATTATTTGAGAATTTTTTTTTAAATCTTATTTTAGGCAACTGCGTTATAAATGGAATGATAAGCAGAAGACATGCTTTGTATTACAAGGACATGCAACCTTTACTTATGGCTTTGAGTACTTGGGCTGCACCTCTCGATTGGTTATTACACCTCTTACAGCACGATGCATGTTAACTCTCACCAGCGCACTTCACTTGAATCTTGGAGGCTGCCCTGCTGGTCCAGCAGGCACAGGGAAAACAGAGACTGTCAAGGATCTAGCAAAAGTAAGTATATTTCTGCAAAAAAGAAGAAATAAAATATATCTTCATCTACTAGGCCAATTCTAATAAAATCTCGAATTTACATCAGGTTTATATCCAAGGCACTCTTTTTCTGAAACAACGTTTATTAACCATGTTCTTATTATATGCCTCAAGCATATAATAAATATTCTTTAATCTTTGAAGTACAGACTAAAATCAGGGAAAATAGCTTGTGTCCTCAGACAGCTTTTAATCAAGTTGAAGAACAAAACACAGATGGGAAAGAACTAGACCAATATTGAAAGCAGCACATGAACAGATTTTTTTTTTTTAAATGTTATATTAAATGTTCTGTAGCTAGCTGGTTCAATAGATAAGGTACTAGGATTAGGATTAGAGTCAGGAATACTCATTGTCTTGAGTTCAAATCTGGCCTCAGACACTTGCAATCCTAGGCAAGTGATTCAATCCTGTTTGCCTCAGTTTCCTCATCTGGAAAATGAGTTGGAGAAAGAAATGGCAAACTTCTCCAGTATTTTTGTCAAGAAAACCCCAAATGGAGTCACGAAGAGTCTGACATGACTATAAAATGCTAGCACAGTAACAACATCATTTAAGTGCTCTAAAGTGTGCAGATTAAAAATTGGTTAGGGTTCAGTAAATTTGGGAAAGTGCTGCATATGGATGGGCAGAGTGGACTAGGAATATCTTCATAGCAGTGGTAATGGCAAGAGTAAGTCAGAGGTTCAGGGGTGAATGAAGAGACTGATTTTATGCATTTCACTGATTATGAAAGTAAAGAAAAATACATTTTGGACATTGTTTTTTGCAGTTAAAAGAAAAATTTAAAGAATTAGTGTTCACAGTGATAAATTTTTATCTATTTGGCTATTTAGTAAATTCAGCTATACAGACCCAAAGAGGATTATCTGTTTCTATAATATATTAAAGTAAGATCACTTAATGATGCCATTATCATTTAATAGCTAGTCAAAGCCATCTATAAAGAGTAGAATTCAATGCATTTCAGTTATTCATCACTTTTACTCTGATTATTGTTCAATACTACTGAGGGATGTGGTGGGGTGGTCTCTACCTTCAGGACATTTATAGTCTCATTGGGGAGACAAGAAATAAACACATGAACTACTTGGATGAGTATTTGCAGTTAGTAAAATATGAGCATGGTCAAAATGCTTAAGATAGACTTCACGAAAGAGAGGTTTGTGTTGGTTTTTAGGATGAGTAGCGTGTTTAGTGAGTAGGGTGAGCATTAAGGATAACTAGGCAAGTAAGTGTCCCAGTGGATAGAGAACTGGGTCTGGAATCCCAGAGTTCAAATCCAATCTCAGACACCTAGTAACGGTGTGGCCCTGGACAAATTTTTTAATTTCTGCCTGCCTTGGGTTCCTTAGCCGTAAAATGGGGAAATACTAACAGTATTCATCATCCAATATTATGATGAGAATCAGGTGAAATGGCATTTGTAATGTGCTTTTATTTGTTCAGCAAGGAGGCTGGTCTGAATAGAGCACAATGTTCATGCTGACAGGTTGTGAAATACAAACTTAAGGAGAAAAATGGGGACAAATAGTGAGAAACATTGAATATACATTTGGATTATGGGTAGTTGAAGCCAATGAAGTTTTTTGAGCAAAGGAATAGCATTACAAAGATTAATTTAGTTGGAGAATGGATTCAAGATAGGAAATCCTTGAAATATAGTCACTCAGTTGGAAGACTCTTGCAATGATTCAAACATAGTATTGTGGAGTTATTTTACTTCAATCCTAAAGGGATTTTTAGAGACCACTCCCAATCCCTTTATTTTGTACATATGGACAATGAAGCCCACAAATATTAGTAGCTTGTTTTAGGTAGTAAGTACCAAACCGGGATTTCAAGCCAGATGGGCTGACTCCAAATATAATATTTTTGTGCAATAAATGGCAATAGGGATCACTAAGGGTAAAAATCTGGAGAAACATTTCTAAGGAATAATTTTCAGGATCTGAAGATTGATTGAATTTAGATGCATGAAAGAGATATGCAACACCTGGAAAATAGTGGTTGAATTAACAAAAATGTGAAAGTTAGGAAAGGGTAATTGATTTAGAGTGAAAATGAGTAGCATCCTGGATATGCTAAAGCATAATTTCAGGTGATGATAAAATATCCAAGTGGAAATATCATCATTATCATCATCATCATCTCCTCCTCCTCCTCCTCTTCCTCCTCCTCTTCTTTCTCCTCTTCCTCCTCCTCCTCCTCCTCATCCTCTTGTTTGGTAAGTAGAAGGAGATTTAAATTTTCTTAGGAAGGACCTGAATCATCATCTAATCTAATCCATATTTAAAATAATTTCCCTGCACAAAACCTCTGACAATACTTCATTCAGCCTCTACTTGAATAACTTTAATGAAATGGAATTCATTCTGTTGTTGGATAGCTCTAATTATTAGAAAATCAATCGTTATACTAGGCCTCAGGGAATGGTGACAGATGTATTAAAATTCAGCAAAAAAATAGAAGCAATTGGAAAAATAGGACAATCTAGAACCATTGAGCTAAAGACTATTTTAAAATAGCAGACATGATGACAAAGAAATGATAGTATAGAATTATTTGCTTGGTCTTACTAAAGAAAAATAGTAAGTGATTTTAAACAGTATAATGGACTAAAAATAATTTTGTTATTTCTGAAGTCACCTCAGCACCTTGCTGAGAGGAAACTGGAAACCAGGATTAGTACCCAGAGACTAGAGCTACCAAAATATCCTATAATCTCATCAGGGTCATTGAGGAATCACCAAATTAATCAGGGGCTTCCCTGATCACTCTCCTTTCTCCCTTATATACCTAAAGTAGTTTTATTGTTGCTTTCAGGGTTTCCCTTCAAACTTACTAGTTCTAGCAAAAAAAAAAAAAAAAAAAAAAAGTTTATTTTGACTAACTAAATTTGCATCTACTGACTTTAAGTTATAGTTCCCCTAAATAGGTTTACATTTATATAATCATGTACCTCAAAAAAAAAAAAAAAGCATTCACATTGACTCAAGCAAAAACACTTATAGTGGATATGGACACTTGAGAACACATTTAAAAGACACAACCATATATACCAACCAAAAGGGCATATATAAAAGGTAGGTATATATAAATTATTGGTAGAATAAAGTAGGTTTTATGTACTGAATATAAATATTCATAGATGTACCAGGCTCTCGAGTATATAAATGCATATTTAATTCAGAAAGCATTTCATTAAGCTCCATGACACCACTCTTGTGACATATGACACACATACAAAATATACGCAAATATACTTTTATGTGATATATATATATATATATAGGATATATATATATATATATTGGTGTGTGATGGACACATACTTTCCTATTATATTCCTCCTTGACCCAGAATTATTTACCTGTTGCTTTTAGGTAAGTCATTTGGACAAGGAATAAAGTATGCAAATTCAGCCATTTTAGGAAACAGAAGGAATAAATATATTTGTAATTGAGGCTAAAACAACAACAACAAAAAAGATAATGTTTCTTTGGATATAGGTTATGTTACCAATGCAGAATGAAGTTCTGAAACAATCTAAATTGTACATGCTCTAGTTTTCTTGCCAAATTGTATTATTTACAAAAAGGGACTCCTAAGACACTATGGATGACTCAGAACAGATTTCTCATCATTTTTTCAGAAAAAAAATAACCTAGTTTATTCCAAATATGTTGTTAGTTCCAATTATGATTTATAAATTAATTCCAAATATGTTTTATAAATTAATTAAATTTAACCCAAATCTGGTAAATTTGTTCATAGGCTATTTCTTTTTTTCTCTTGGTAGTGGTAACTTGCCCTAGTCACACAGTTTACCTTGTGATTTAGAGGATACATAGTTGACAGTATACATATAAATACATATTTGAATGATCTGACAAAGGATAGGAGTATATATGGAAAAACATGGTCTGGGAAAATATTATTTAGAGATTAAATAAGACTTTTGTCTTTCTGTGTTTTAATCAGTTGAACTAACTGGCTTAAATATATTCTGGTACTTACGTGTACAATCCATGGTCCTACTGTAATACTTTTGTGAATTTGTCAAATTGTGGCATCCATACATAACATTTTATCTTGCGGTAAAAGTTAAAGGTTTGTCCAGATATGCTTTTTTCAGAAATTCCTTTATTCTATAAATTGCATTTATTAATATTTTATGTTCTCATTTCAATAAATGTACATATTCTAAAACCATATTTTTCCTCCTCAGGCCTTAGGCAAGCATTGTGTGGTCTTCAATTGTTTTGAAGATTTGGATTATAAGGTAAGGTTAATCAAGTCCCCAGAGGAAAATAAATTATGCAGGAATTTACATTTTTTTAAAAGATTTTTGTGAACTTAATAGCGAAATAACAATCGTTGGTACTCTTATTATTGTGTCTTTATGTTCATGTGAAAGAAGACTTCTGATAATAGAAATAAATAGCAACATCAGGTGTTTACTCTATGTCAACCTAACAAAATATAACTAAAGGAATTCTGAAAACAAAGAGAACTTGCTTTTAGGGTTATCAACAAGAAAAATTAATATAACTTGGAAAAGTAACAAAAGTTCCAAATTCTCAAAATGATAACAAAATGATAAGACCATAGAGGAAATTGAAGGTACTGAAAGAAGAAACAGATTGTATAAATTAAGAAAATTAAGAAAAACCTAGACTTACCACAAAAATAATACAGGAAGACAAAAAGAAATCAAGAAATTGACAAACATGATAGAAAACCTAAATTTTTGTTGGAAGCAGAAGTATACTGATAAAACTTAATGAAAAGCTCTCCCATGTTTTAGTTTAATGTGCATCATTTACTTTTTTCTCCAACACTTTCTTAAATTTAAATAATACAACAATAAATTAAGTTCTGATTTGTGAAGTGAAAATGCTCATCCAAAATATTTAATAATCAGCTATTTTGAGATTATTTGTGCTGGTACCAGGTCACCCCTTTATCAAAGTAACAGATCAGAATAAATTTGGGGAAATGAAGAAGAATCTGTGAAAACAAAGATTATTTGCCAGCAATGCAAGTTAAACATGACTTTGATTTTGAAAATAATCTTGAAAACAGATTGAGATAGTATACCTTCTGAATAATTGGAATTCCAGAGGAAAAATGGAAAGCATGCAACCTTGAGTATGTATTCCCTATATAATGTAGTGGGAAAAGAATTTAACTGAATGTCAGGAAAACTAAAATCTAGTTTCAACTCACCAAGTAAATGACTAACTTTAGGCAAGTCATTTCAAATTTCCAAAACTCAGTTTCTTCTTTTATACAGTGAAAGGGCTGGACCTTTCTCTAATTGTTAGTGTCCTAAACTTTAATATTTTCTGACTTTTTAGGAATCAAGCTACCTACCTTTAGCACACAGCGAAATGAGTCACTGTGCTAATTATCTAGCCAAAGGAATTAAAATTTTTGTCCCTTTGGTTCTGTCATGTCTAACTCTCCATGACCCGATTTGGGATTTTCTTGGCAAAGACACTGGAGTGGTTTATCATTTTCTTCTCTATTTTATAGATAAGGAAACTGAAATAAACAAAATTAAATAACTTGCCCAAAATCACACAGCTTTTTGCACAAAGCAATGCAACCAAAATTATAGGGAAAGTAGAAAACTGGTGGGAAAATTGTAACGAGAATCTCTGATAATGGTTTCATTTCTCAAATATGTAGAGAACTAAGTCAGCTTTCTAAAAACACAAGTCATTCCCCAATTAATAAATGGTTAAAGAATATGCATAGGCAGTTTCAGACAAATCAAAGCTATATAGTTATATGAAAAAAATTCTCTCAATCATTATTGATCAGAGAAATGCAAATTAAAACAACTCTAAGGTACCACTTCAACCTTTCAGATTTGCTAATAAAACAAAGAAACAAAAAAAGATAATATTAGGTGTTGGAGGGGATGTGGGAAAACTGGAATACTAATGCACTGTTAGTAGAATTGTGAATTGATGGAGAGCAAATTAGAACTATGCTCAAAGGACTATAAAACTGTGCATACCTTTTGATCCACCAATGCCACTGCTAGATCTGTATCCCAGAGACATGCCCTCCAAAAGGGGAAAGGACCTATTTATACAAAAAATATTTATAACAGCTCTGTTTATGGTGACAAAGAATTCAAATCAAAGGGATGCTTATCAATTGGGGAATGACTAAACAAGTTATGATAAATGGTTGTGATGGAATATTATTATGCTGTAAGAAATAAGAAGCAAAATGATTTTAGAAAAACCTGGAAAGACTTACATGAACTAATGTATAGTGAAGTGAACAGAACTAAGAGAACGCCGTACACAATAACAGTAATAATTTTTGATGAAGAACTATGAATGATTTAGCAATTCTCAGCAACACAAAAATCCAATTTAATCCCAAAGGACTAATGATGAAACATGCTATCTGCCTCCAAAAAAAAAAAAAAAAAAGAGCTGATATTGTTTGAATATAAACTGAAACATAATATTTTTTCATTTTTTTCTTTCATTTTTTTTCTCTTATTCACATCTTCTTGTACAGAATTACTAATATGGATATGTTTTACTTAGTTGCATATGTATAACCTATATCTGATTGCCTACCATCTCAGGGAGGGAGGACGGGATGAAAAGGAAGAGAAAGAAGCATAGAATTTGGAACTCAAAACTTTAAATTAAAATGTTTTTAAAATTTGAGGGGGGAGGGAAGTAACTTTCTCAGGGTCACACAGCTAGTAAATGTCTGAGGCTGAATTTGAACTCACTAAAAAAAGAGTCTTCCAGACTCCATATCTAGTGCTTTATGCACTATGATGCCATCTAGCTGCCCTCTTTTAGGTAATATTCTCCAAACAATTTTATTTATGGATAACCTTGTACTGATTTATTAAGTCCTGGGCTCCTAATTGAGATCCACAATCTCCTCCAAAGAGTTTTATGATCAATCTATGTATAAATAAACAAGAAAGTGAAGAATGTTTAAGAAGCTAAGTGGCTCTGTGTACAGTGCTAAGCCTGAAATCAGGAAGCCCTAAGCTCAAATATAGCCTCAGACATGTCCTAGGTGTGTGAACCTGGAGAAGTTATTTACCCTCAGTTTCTTTACCTACATAATGGGAATAATAGCACCTGCTTCATAAGTTTGTTATGAAGATCAAGTTAGAAAATATTTGTAAAACACGTAGCACAGTACCCAGTGCTTAATAAATGTTTGTTCCTTCTCTATTTCTTCCCCATTATCTAGACTATGAGGTGCAAATGTGATGGGAAGTAAGTAAAGCTGGTCTACTACCAATACATTTACCTTCTGAATAATCCTAAAATCAGAGATTTAGAGCTAGAAGGAACCTCAGAACTCAAATCTGTCCATCTAGTAATTTTATGGGTGAAGAAAATTAGCATCAGATGTGTTAAATGTCTTGCACCAGGTCATATAGCTAGTAAATAAAGAGTCCATGAGGGTCATAATTTGAATTCAGTCCTTCCTCATTTTGAATCCAGCATTCTATTTACAGAGCCAGGCTGTTTTTAATCACAATTACAGAAAAAATGAAATTTTCAAGTGACTCAGAAGGTAATAATAAAGAGATGTGAATATAAATAGACTGCAAAATATTGCCAAGAGGGGCTTATATATGTAAGAAGAAGAATAAAAGATAAAGTCCAGGATATAAATGAGAGATAGTATGGCATTATGAATAGAGATCTGGCCTCAAAACAAGGAAGACCTGATTTAAATTTTTCCTCTAACATGTATTGGCCTTGTGACTCTGGACTTGTCGTTTCCTCTCTCTGCACCCTAGTCAATGGAGACTGCTATTTGCTCAGAAGGTGCCAAACTTCATTGGTAGAAGGAGTTTTCTTATTATGAATTCCTTCTATCAGTGAAATCACAGTCAAGACCAATTACTCATGTATGAGCAAAAAAGGTGGTGAGCTAGTCAAGAAGTGGTTTGAGCAATTAATAAATGTCCAATGCCCATAGCCCAAATGTGATCATAGTTGCTGGATAAAGTTAAAAAACCCATGTACTTTGGGTGGACCACTTATGTGGGATGTATGGAAGGACATGAACAAGAAGTCCATAGAGTTGAATTATATGATGGTGTTGTAATCGGAACCACTGGAAGGAATGTCTTTATTGCCACAATATTAGAGTATTCAAATAGAAAAAAGGATTTAAAAAAATAATAGTTATAATTCCTTTCTCATGACATAAAGAAAAATAACTCCAAAATTCACATTATAAATAATCAAATAAAGCTTCATAAATAAATAAAAACTATCCAAAAACCATAAGAAACAACTCACAGCTTTACCAAAGTTTCAGGATATAAAATAAACCCACACAAATCATCAACATTTCTATATATTATTGACAAAGCCCATCAGCAAGAGATGGAAAGAGAAATTCCATTTAAAATAACTGTAGATAAAATATTTGGCATCATGACAAACTCAAGAATTATGTGGATACCATTACAAAACATTTCTTACACAAATAAAGTCAGATCTAAACAAATGGAAAAATATATAAATTGTTCATGGCTAGGCCAAGCTAATATAATAAAAATGATAATTCTGCCTAAATTGTTCTACTTGTTCAGTGCCCTCCCAATCAAACTGCCAAAAATATTTTATAGAACTAAAAAAATAATAATTCATTTGGAAGAATAAAAGCTCAAGAATATTAAGGGAATTAATAATAAAAAAAAAACATAGGATGGGGCTTAGCAGTACCAAACCTAAAACTGTATAATAAAGCAACAGGCATCAAAACCATTTGGTATTGGCTAAGAAATAGAATGCTGGATCAGTGGAATTGATTTGAGCCATACAACATAATAATCAAAACCATTATTAATCTAGTATTTGACAAATCCGCAAACTCCAGCTTCTGGAATAAGAACTCACTATTTGACAAAAATTGCTGGGAAAACTGGAAAATAGTATGTCAGAAACTCAGAATAGATTTCACACCCCATACCAAAATAAGGTGAAAATGGGTATGTGAGTTGGGCATAAAGAATGATACTATAAACTCCAAATTAATAGAGCAAGGGATAATTTACCTATCAGTTCTTTGGAGAAGGGAGGAAATTATAACTAAAGAAGAATTAGAGAACATTATTAAAGACAAAATGAACAACTTTGATTCCATTGAATTAAAAACAAAATCAACAGAAACAAGATTAAAAGGGAAGTACAAAGCTGGGGGGAAAGTCTTTATAGCCAGTGTTTCTGATAAAGGTTTCATATAAAGAACTGTGTCAAATTTATATGAATACAAATCATTCTCTATTTGATAAATGGTCAAAGGATATAAACAGTTTTCAGATGGTGAAATGCTCTAAATCACTATTGAATAGAGAAATGCAAATTAAAACAACTTTGAGGTACCAACACAACACTTCTCAGATTGGCTAAGATAACAGGAAAAGATAATGATAAGTGTTGGAGGAGATGTGTGGAAACTGGGACACCAATGCATTGTTGGTGGAATTGTGAAATGATCTAGCCATTCTGGAGAACAATCTGGAACTATTGAGGTATGAGATATGAAGATTGAAAGATCCCTTGACAGCAATGGGGTCCCTTAGCCAGTTGCAGGATTTATGAAAGAATTTGCAAACCCGAATGAATACAAGTGCAAAGTTTGTGGCAGAGGGGTTTCCATTCAGGGCCTTTCTAACCTTCCCCCCCCCCCAAAGATCAGGGGGACAGTTACATCAGATCTGTGCCCAAAGGGCTATCAAACTGTGCATAACTTTTGACCAAGCAATGCCACTACTGGGTCTATATCCCAAGGAAATCATAAAGAAGAGAAAAGGACCCACATGGGCAATCTGTACAAAGTTATCTATAGTCAATCCATCCATCATTCAGTCAATATTCATTCAGTGCCTACTATTTGCCAGCAATGTGCTAAACTACAATATTTGTAATATTGAAAAATTGAGAACAACTTAAGTAATTAGTGGTGGTAGAATGCTTGTCAGGCAGAATTTCCATATCTTTCAGTCAGAAAAATATTCAGGAATACAGAAAAGTATATATAGTAATACAAAGTGAAAAAAAAATGTAGTGAAACACCTTTTGGGAGGAGGGAGAACAAGGGGAGGCAATAGGGGTTAAGTGACTTGCCCAGGATCATACAGCTAGTGTCTGACACTCCATTTGGACTTAGGTCCTCCTGATTCCAGGGCCAGCGCTCTATCCACTGTACTATCTAACTACTCCAATGGCATAACTTTTAAAAATATGTATGTGTAATTATTCAGGATATCTCAAAAGCCTTAGTGAAATTTTAAACTTCAGTATCTTAAACATAATATTAATGTAATCAGAAGGACTATTGTACTTGTTAATTAATGAATAATTTAAGTGTTTTAACAATAGAAAAGTAAATACTTTGTATTTACTACTAATTTCAACAATTTGTCTTTTATTAAGATGATGGGGAAATTCTTCTTTGGAATAGTTCAATCTGGAGCATGGTGTTGTTTTGATGAGTTCAATCGAATTGATATGGAAGTACTCTCTGTCATTGCCTCCCAGATGCAAACAATTAAGGCAGCTAAAGATAATAATTCTGAAAGGTATGTATTTTATATTTGACATAACATGTTTATGATGATGCTTAAAAGTTATTTGATTAATATTAAATAGCTATTGTTTTATATTAATGTTACTGGACTGCATGTGGGTACCTTATTAAATATAAAATGCCCTGATCATCATATCATTGTATCACTATTTAATATAATACTTAGAAAAAAGAGTGACCAGATTTTCCAAATGGAAAAGAAATTTGATGAAAATATATATATGAGGACAGATAATTAGTTATCAAAGACTGAAATTTCTAGTCACTAAGTTTTTGCTCTCAACAAGAAATTTTGTTCAGACATCAAGAAGAAGCCAGTATCCATAAACTCAGAATGTGTTTGATATCAGGTGTCTGGTCCATAATTAGGATTCCTAGCACTTCAGGCAGAGAGGCATGTCTCTGCACAAAGACTTTGACATCGACTGTGGTTAAATCAGCCTCTCCTCTCTCTGTAAGTCTCTTTTTCACTAAAGTCACTAGTGATCTTTTAATTATTATCCAATTTCATATCTCTATCTCATTCCTCATCCACTTCCCTAAGGGAAGTATGTCAAAGTCAAAGTCAAAGTATAAAGCCTTTGACACTACTTGATACTTTGTCCTCTCCAGATTTTCATGAACTGGCTCTCTTCCTTCCTTCCTGTTTGATAGTTCCTTCTTTACTTTTTTTACTGGATCTTCATCTAGATTAAGACCACTGCAGTATCTTGGGTGTTCCTCAAGTCTTTGTTATGTCTTTTTTCTCTCTCTCTCAATATATATATACTAATGAATCCATTTTGGGTTATGTTCAGTTTTAAGTGTCTATATGACATCTAATTTAAAGTGCCAAATAGGCGATTGGGAACCTGACTCTTGAGTTCAGGAGAGAAGATGGACTAGCAAATAGATCTGAGCAACAACCTATATAGAAATAATCACCAAATCCATGGGAGTTGATGAAATTATCAAGGGACCAAGGACTCACAGATGTTCAGTGATTCAGCAAAACTGATTAGAGCTCATAATTAACAGAGTGGGATTTCAAACTGCATCTCCTGGCACCAAGGCTACTGTTTTTCTCACTATGCCATGAAACAATTGAAAATTGAATATTTTAGAATGTTATGTTATATGTTGGGATAGAGATTTAAAATATAAATCAAATTAAAAAGTGCTAACCAAAAAACCTCTTTGCTGTGCATCTAACTCCTATGAAGCTATTTCTTATAGATGTTTTAAGTTTAACAGTAAAGTTTAGTAAGAGATCATTGTTTTAAAAATATAAAAATAGATCATTAATTAAGAATTTACTAATTTATAAGTCATGATAATTCAGAAATAGTATTTTGGATTCCTAAATTAAAAAAGCTCAAAATAGATTCATAATTTTCTGTAAATTTTCATAATCTTATTCATGAGAAAGTAGATTCTTAAAACCCCAGATCGTGAAATTAAGGAGTTTTAAATGCAGCTAGATGGCACAGTGAATAGAGCACCACCCTTGAAGTCAGGAGGAACTTGGGTTCAAATTCCCACCTCAGACACAATACTTCCTAGCTGTGTGACCCTGGCCAAGTCATTTAATCCAAATTGTCTCCTTCCCCACCTTTTCCTCTCCCGCACATACAAAATTAGTTTTAAAAATTAAGGCCCCTATCTCTCCTCTGCCTGACCAAACATGATTTTACTATCCCTATCTAGTAGCAAAAAAGAGGAAGTAAATGAGAAGCAAAAGACATAACCTGACCTAGTTCATTTTGGATTTCAGTCTGGAATTGAGGCTTCCTGCTACAATAACATGACATTAATAGAAATCTTCTATATAATAAATGTTGTAGATTCACACTTGAGACCAAACTTTAGCATTAAAAATAAATTTTATCATATATATTTCATCCTTATCATCATATTGAACACATATACTCTTCATTATTCTGAATTAGTATGATATTAATGTCCAAGTACAATGATGGAAACCTCTGCTTGTGTAAAATATATTGTGAATAGATTTTTAGTGTTTAGTATTTAAAAAGTAAATCTTTTCTCCATTCTGTTTCTCCCAAAATAACCCTCTGTGCTCAGAAAAAGGAATTCCATTTAATTGCAAAAGATATAATTTACTTATTTTGTGGATGTGATTAACCAATTATGCCGTTAGATTTTTCTAAATTTATGCTTAAGCCATTAACTAAACTTAAACAATTAAGAAGGCATTTAATGAATGCTAGCTTATTGAATGATTATTTAAAGTATGCCCTCTTATAGGCTTATTTTTTAGGAGTTTTATGAAAATATTTGATATTTTTTTCTTTTGATTTGTTTGGGCTTTTTGGCTATTATGTAGCAATGCCCTACTTTTTAAAATCATTCCTTACATAGCATTAGGAGATTTATGATACCTGTATTGTTAAACTGTTACTGTTTTTTTTTTTAATGTAATAAATCATAGGTTTTTACTAGAAGGAAAAGATATTCCAATCAACCTGTCCTGTGCGATCTTTGTCACTTTGAATCCTGGGTAAGTAACAATGAATCTACAGGAGGAATGCTAAATCTCAGTACATCTTAGGCTAAATTTTACCCATCTTAATTTCTTTTTGGAACTCTGGGAGAGTTTTTCAAAAGTATGCTTGTCATTTGGCTAGCCTTGCCTTCTTACCCTCTTCCCCACCCCCTACAATTCTCTCCCATTCCTATTCCCTCTGCCTTCTGACCAATAAATACAAAATCTTAAAATCTTCTGAAATGGAATCCACATGATAAAAAACATTTTAACTTTCCACAGAGGGGAAGAGGGTCAGCTCCTCTTGAACTTATGATGCTAAGCACATGGAATAATAGATATTCAGTAAATATTTGTTGAATTTGATGTAACCATCTAACTCTTACTGGGTACTTACTGTCTACATGCCATTGTAGTAGATGTTTAGATATAAAATTAGTTATTTTATATCTAATACTTACATAATGTCTAATACTTACATAACCCTTTAACATTTGCAAGCTGCTTTACAAAAGTTTTCTCATTTGCTCTCCACAACAAGCCTTAAAGATGTGATATTAGTATCCTGTTTTTACAGCTGAGGAAACTGAAAAAGGCAGTGGTTAAGCTAGTAAGTGTCTTAAGGCCTGATTTTAACACAGATCATTGTAATTCTTGGTTCAATATTCTATCCGCTGAGCTACCTCTGCCTCAACTCTATTTTTGATAACAAAAATAGCATTCACAGATGAGCAGTTTGGTGACTTACCTGTGACTAATTTTACAAGTTAGTAAATATCTAAGATAGGTCCATATCTAAGTCTTTCTTCCTCTCAAAAAAAAGACAAAAACAATATCATTTTATTGCCAGATCCAAAAGGTTAACAACAATTAGCATTTACAAGCAAAATTCTTCCCCAAATAAAGTTGAATTATGCAGCTGAATCATACTGTTAACAAGTGTGTTCTCTCTATATTTGCATTTTTCCATCTGGCTTTACCAAGGGCAAGGTTTCCTATTTTATAGCTTGGAATTCTAACAAATGCTCTCTTTTCATTCATTTAAACTAAGAATTATCAAGATATGTGAAACTAACAGTAATGTACAATTTAGCACCAGTTGTAGAAAATTTTTTCTTAGATTTGAGGAAAAAATTGTTTGGAAAAAATTAAAGATTGAAAAGTGTTTTCCTCTGTTTTTAAGATACAAAGGACGTGTGGAACTCCCAGATAATTTAAAATCTCTGTTTCGACCAGTGGTGATGATGCTACCCCATTATCAACTGATTGCTGAAATTATGCTGTTTGCAGCAGGTTTCAAATCTGCTAAACCACTGTCAGCCAAACTCATTAACCTTTATGAACTAGCTAGCAAGCAACTTTCATACCAGGTAATGAATTGCTCAGAGCACTAGATGATATTTTAAAGGCAATAATAAATGGTTCTTTTTATTAAATAATTTATTTTCTCTCCCTTAGAAAAATGGGCCTCAGGGCCCTCATTCCTTTAAGTTTTGCAGACATTTAACTAGTTCTACATGATTTTACCACCTCTATGTAGTAGCAAAGACACAGTTCATTCTGGAATTTAGTCTGGGATTGAGGCTTCCTGCAATGATAGCATGATATTAATGGAAGTCTTCCAGAAAGTGAGCAAAAGGTTGAATAGTTAGGAAATATCAGTGTCAGCACTCACCCTCAGATCCTTCTGATTTTCAAAAGTAGGGTCCTATCCATTAATCCATGCTGCCAAATTCTACTATTCTATTTGTCCCTCTTAGTCTTGTAGCCTAAAAGAAAGCAGAGAGCCATGTGTAGGGGGAATTCCATCAACTGACAAATATCCTCATACTTATCTGGTTAGCAAAATAGCATTCTCTAAAAGAGATCAAAACACTCTAGAAGTTTTGCCTTTTAGCCATATTTGTGTCAATAGAGCCATCTATTTCTTCTATGCTCCCAAACCTATGCTGATGAAGCAGATAAATCCATTTCAAGCTACCAAGCATTTATCAACTATATTACGCTGCGTTATGCTCTGGAGATGAAAAAATAGTCTCTGACTTCAAAGAGTTTAATCTCCTAACGAGGGTAAGGGTAGAATGTCACTTCTTTTGCATTAGAAAACACCCTCTTCAATCATGAGAAATAGATTCCAGAGATCCCTTTGAATAGATAAATCTGTGTGTATTTGTTCTTTATACTTCAGATAGGTGTCCTTTCTTTCCAGAACTCTCTGCCTGTTCATGTTCTTCTCAGTTTTTCTCCTCATAAGAAAGAATACTTCTCATTATATCAGTTAAATACCAAGTTTAACCCCTCTCTTGAACTTCTAAAAATTATGGCTCTTTTTAGGAGGGGGCTATATCCACATAAAAAGTAATAATTTTTAAAATTATAATAATGATACCTAATATTTACATGGCACTTATATGCCAGGAATTGTTCTAAGCACTTAATATTTATTATCTCATGGGATGTAGATGCTATTAATGAGAAAACTGAGGCAACAGAAAATAAGTGACTTGCCCTGGGATCAAATAGCTAGAAAGTATCTAAACTTGGATGTGAACTCATCTTTCTGATTTGAGACCCAGCACTGTGTGCCATTAGCTGAGGGTGGTTGGGTAGAGAAGAAATAGATAGCAAACGGTGGCAAATCTAGAACTGAATCAGGGTTTTCTATATTCTCATCACAGTTATATATACATAAAGACAAACATACTTTTGACAAAAAATTGATGTGTATTAATTTGAAAATATTCCTTTTTTTCTTAGTAATATATCTTTTTTTGTCTAGGATCATTATGACTTTGGCATGAGAGCCATAAAGACAGTGCTAATTATGGCTGGTCAAAAGAAACAGGAGTACAGACTGTAAGTCAAATATTATTTAGAAGTTAAATTATAGAAATATTAGTAAGAGATGAAATGATCATCCAGAAGCCCAAGATGAACTGATTGAGACAGCATAATGAATGAGGGGATGGGAATTCTAGAGGCTTGAAGGAAAAGAGAGAAACTGATGTGCACTTCCACTCCATGCTCCCATTAGAGCTCCTTCACAAAGAGAAAAAAATCTTGGTTGGGAACAGGTGTTCGTAACCTAGAATCAACAAGGAAGGGGAGTGGATAGATTTTGCTAACTGTAAAGTTAAATGCGGGAAAACAATACCTTGCTTCAATACACTTGGTTTCCTTTGCAATCCTTTGTATTTTATGTTTTTGAAAACATTCTGAGAAGAGGTTCAAAGGATAGATGTCAGTTATATTTATGAGAGAGACAATACAAATAACTAATGTTCTTTTTTATAATAAGTCAAAAGGATAAGAGAATATAGAAATGTCCTAAAAACATGTAACAGATAATTAAATCAGTCAGTCAGTCAATATTTTTTAAGAGCTTACTATGTACCAGGTGCTGTAATAATAAGCACTTTAAACCAGGATCAGGGAGGAGCATTTGATGTCCACACTCCACCTTCTCCAATCAGAGGACTCTAGACTTATTGACTGGAAACAGCAACAACAAAACATACTTCCTTTTTTCCACTTATGCATGTTCATATTTTACTGTCATTGAAGTCCAAGGTGCGGGGACTCCCTTGAAACCCCTTGGTCTTCACAGTCACCACCATACCTATTTCAGCTTGAGGTTGGCCTCCCCTTCCCTGGAAAACATGCCAGGGCCTAGGAAGGGGCATGCAGTTATTTCTTTCATACTGAAAATTTCCGTATTGCAGTTTTAATATTTCACAGTTCAGCATAAGAAATTAAATGTAAAGTTTTTGGAAGCTTTGCAGAAGCTGTTTAGGATACACATCAAACAACATGGAAAAAAATTAGAAACTCAGAAATGCATAAATATAATATTATATAATGTCAACATATTCTATCTTTTAATGCCATAATAAATCAGACTTCTTCTCTAGTAAGAAGGAAAGACCAAAAAATTTATGTAGATTTCCCAGATTGTGGGGGCACCATGCCTAATCCCCACAATGTGGAAGAGATAACTATATTTGAAATACTGATGATAATCATGAATTATTCCTACCCCCATATTTAGTCCAGGGCATAGCCTCTAACCCCTTTCTAGATGTTCTTTTGAGAAACTTTAACATATCATGAGAATAACAGCAAAACAAAACAATAAGTAACATTTATATGGTACTTTGAACATTTACAGAGCATTTTACAAATATTATCTCGTTTTGTTCTGGAAAGTATGTGCTACTTACTTATCATGTCCATCTTACAGATGAGGAAACTAAGGGAAGTAGAAATTAAGTGATTTGCCCAGAAGTGTCTGAGGCTAGAATTGAACTCACATCTTTTTGACTCCAAGTGCCACATTCTACCCACTGAGCCATCTCACTTCTTCTCTGACATACTTTTCATCAAAAATGCAGAATACATATAAGGATAGGATAGTTCTTATTTTAAAAGAAGATATTTCCATAATCAGAAAGTATATGACATATTAGACAATATTAAAAATGTTTGTAAAAATGTTGTTGAGTTTTGTTTGAGGTTTTTATGGAAGGTTTCTTTTTGCCTCTAATGCCAACTTCTTTCCTAAATCACAGTATGCTCTGAATATCAAAGAAAATCTAAATAGTTATAGCCAATGTTACTTTCCAGGGTCAGCTCATTTAAGTCTCTGTGTCAGAATCAATTGGAGAATGGCTGAATATGTTGTGATATATGAAGGCAATGAAGACAGACTTAGAGTAGTTAGGCCCCCAAAAAATTTAGGCTACCTATCAACACTAATTAGCTATTGGTACTCACAATATGAAATCCTTGTCAAGTCACTTCAATGTGAAGGTCTTTTTAATGTACACAAATTTATGAGACATTAATGCATTGTTGGTGGAGTTGTGAAATAATCCAACCATTCTGAAGAGCTATTTGGAACTGTGCCCAAAAGATTATAAAACTAAACTTACCCTTTGATCCAGCAGTGCCATTAGTGGCTCTCTATTCCAAGAAAATCATAGAGGGGAAAGGACCCATAAATACAAAAACGTTTGTAGCAGCTTTTTGTGATAGCAAAGAATTAGAAAAGGAATGGATGCCCATCAGTTGGGGAATGGCTGAATAAACTGTGGTATATGAAGATAATAAGATTATTATTGTTTTATAAAAATGACAAACAAGCTAATTTTAGAAAGGCATGAAAAGATTTACATGAACTGATGCTGAGTGAAACAAGCAGAACCAGGAATACATTGTACACAATAACAACAAGAATGTGTGATGGTCAAGTGTGAAAGAGTTGGTTCTTCTCAGTGGTTCAATGATCCAAGGCAATCCCAATAGACTTTGACTAGAAAACTAAGGAGGTTCAATGTAAATCTTTTTTTCTGTTTTTGTTTCCTCTCTTGTATTTTTTCCCTTTTGTTCTGATTTTTCTCTCCAAACATGATTTATTAAGAAATGTGTATTTTGGGGCAGCTAGATGGCACAGTGAATAGAACACCAGCCCTAAAATCAACAGTACCTGAGTTCAAATCCAGCCTCAGACACTTCACACTTCCTAGCTGTGTGATTCTAGGCAAGTCACTTAACCCCAATTGCCTTAGCAAAAAAAAAAAAATGTGTATTTAAAAGTTAATATGTGTGTGTGTGTGTGTGTGTGTGTGTATAACCAGAAACAGTAAAACAATAAAAAAGAGTAAACTATTCAGGAAAAAAAAAAGCATACACTAGTTTAGAATTAGAGAACCACAGTAAATAGTAGAATATAAGAAAGATACATAGGGTATTGTGTAAAGTACTAAACAATAATGTTGATATGGCATATTGTTTTAACAAGGATTATTCAATTCTTTGCTTTAAGTTAATGTAGATTTTCACATGTCTTTTCTTTTCCTGTCTCATCCCATTCCCACCCAACCCTCTTACTATTATTAAAGGAACACTAAGGGAGATCTTTCTGAAAATGAAGAAGTTCTGGTCATTATATGGGCAGTGAGAGAAGCTAGTTTACCCAAGTTTCTTCCTGAAGATACTCCACTTTTTGAAAGCATTCTGAGAGATATATTCCCCAAAATTGCAGTTCCAGATGTGAAGCATCCTTTCTTGGAGGTATATATAAATTTAAAGATGGATATTTTTAATCTGTGATTTAGAAGGCAGACAACCAACAGGAAAAAAGCATGAAAATCACCATTATATAACAAATAATTTCCTCCTTCAGTGAAGAAGTGAGGCAGCTATCTGACACAGTAGATAAAACCTTGGCCCTGGAGTCAGGAGGATTTGAGTTCAAATCCAAACTCAGATACTAGTTACATGATCCTAGGCAAGTAAGTCACTTAGCCTGAGTTTCCCCAAGTGTAAAATAAGAACAATCCCAACACCTACCTCCCAAGGATCAAATTAGATAGTATTTGTAAAAACAAACAAACAAACAAACAAAAACACTTAATACAGTGCCTCGTATGTTCTAGACATATAAATGCTTATTCCCTCTCCTGTCCCTTTCCCTCAATGATAATAGGAGCTCCATTTCTGCATTTTAATATCTCAGAAACATGAGTGCAAGAGGAAGTAGGAAAGGTGCTAAAGAAAATGTAGATAGAAAAGGCAGATGGACCAGATTGTTTACACAACAAAAATGTATAACTGGAGGATATACGATTTCAAAAATTTTGAGAAATTTTTAATATATCTGAAAAAGGGAATAATAGCTAGCATTTACATAACACATTCAAATTTGTGAAATAATGTACATATGTTATCACAACAATCACATGAGGTAAATGCTATTATTTTTCTCCTTTTAATAGACATTCTGAGGTTAAGAAACTTGCACAAAGTCATATAACTAGTGAGTGTGAGGCAGGACTCAAACTCAGGTCTTCCTGAAAATAATCACAATTGTTGTTTTTTTTTTTTTTCCCTTTTGATCTGGTTTTTCTTGTGCAGTATAATGAATGCTTAGAAAAATTGTACATATTTAACATATATTGGATTGTTTGCTGTCTAGGGGTAAGGGGAGGGGAGGGAGGGAGAAGAATTTGGAGCACAAGGTTTTGCAAGGATGAATGTTGAAAACTATCTCCATATATTTTTAAAAATAAACGATCATTATAAAAATATTTAATTTTTTTAAACAAAGAGAATATATACCACATAAGACAGAGTGAAGGAGTTCTCCCACTAAGAGCAAAATACCTCAGATTAACCAAGAGAGAGAGTCCTTGAGCTCAACTAAGGGCAAGTTCCTCAAAGTCTCTAGAATAGGAAGCTGGGGAATGGTTCGTGGTAGAGACTACCAAAATCTATTTTCTACCAGATGCTCTGTGTGAGGTAAGGAGTTAAAAGTTGAGGAGAGGACAGGGGAGAGCTTCCTCCTTTTTCTAGTAAGATTAATCCCAAGGGCTGGCCTACAAAGCTACCTTCTCTTCTTCCCACACTGAGAAGTTCAGATTTCATGAGTCTTAGTCCTGTGCCTTGAGTTGGCAACCAGGATTGGCACCAGCTGGGTTTCAGTCCCTTTTTCTTCAGGTCAAGTATAACAGCTATTCATGCTGGTCCCCTGCCCTACTTCCTCCCTTTGTCTGGCCTGGATCAGTGTGATGCTGCTTTTTGCAGACTTGGTACGCCCTATGTATACTGCAACTGATTGTAAGCAATAGTTAAAAGGATGGGGAGCCCATGCTTTCCAGCTATTATGATATGAAGCCATAATACTATGGGAATTGAGCTATATGCTTGTAAGGAAAAAGAACCAAATAAGACCTCTTTGAGACAGACAACAACAGCGTTGTGCTCTTTGGTTAGCAGGTGATTCTTCCCTGTTTATAATTGATTCGCTCTGTGTTGTGTGCACTTCTGTCTTTGTGCATTGGATTGTGCTGTTAGCTGAATTAATCCTTAGGCAAAGAATATATCTAGTTGGGCAGTAACAACTGCATTATGAGATTGTCTTTGAATTTGCTTTGAAATTCATTGTTAGGGGAAGAGTTAATGATAAAGTATATAATTGTTCAGTTGTTTTTCAGTCATGTCTGAAGACCATGTTTGATACCTCATTTGGAGTTTTCTTGGCAAAGATTTTGGAGGGGTTTGAAATTTTCTTCTGCAACTCCTTTTTCTAGATGAGGAAATTAGGCAAAGAAGGTTGAATGATTTAGCCAGAATAACACAGCTAGTAAATGTCTGAGGCCAGATTAGAACTCAGGAAGAAGAATCTTCCTGATACTAGACCTAGCATTCTATCCACCGTGCCACTTATTTTATAAAATAAAGTAAAAAGAGCTTCATAGAAAATAAAATATATCATTTGATCACAGGAAAATTAAAAGTGGTTGCACAAGGAAAATGGGTACAATTCAAATTATAAAGACACATCTAATTGGAAAAAAATTGTAGCAGCAATTTTCTCATGTAAAAGATCTCATTTGTAAGATATATAAGAAAAATAATTCAAATTTATAAGAATAAGACTTTTTCTTTATTTAATAATCAAAGGATATGAATAAAAAGTTTTCAAAGGAAGAAATCCAAGCTTTTGATATACATATAGGGGGAAAATGCTTCATCCCATTAACAGAAATTCACATGTTCTTATTTTTACCTTGTAGATTAGTTCAGTCAAGATGACAACAGAGGAGAATGCCAAATTTTGGCTTTGGGAAAACACTCATACTAGTTTACTGCAGCAGGGTAGTGAATTGGTCCAACCATTCTGAAAAGCAATTTGACTAGGTCCTATAATTGTGCTTATCTATTAACTCAGTTATATCACTACTAGGCCTATTCCCTGAAGAGATCAGAGAATAAGGAAAAGATTCCTATAAACAAAAAATATTTTAGCAGTTCTTTTTATGGTACTGAAGAATTGAAAACTAAGGATATGTCCATATATTGGTGAATGGATGAACAAATGACATCATTTGAATGTAATAGTGCCATAAAGAAAAAAGAAAGTTTAGAGAAACCTGAGAAAAACTTATATGAACTGAAACAGAGTGAAATGAACAGAACTAGGAGAACAACCTATGCAGCAATAGCATTGTAAATTTTGAAATACTTAAGAACTCTTGATCTATGCAATGACTATTTCCTAAAAACCAATATAGAAGCATACTGCCTTCTTCATATTAGAGAAGTGGTGGACTTAGGATACAGAATAAAGCATATATTTTTGACCGTGGATAAAATATTTTGCTTAACTACTTATATTTGTTACAAGACTGATTTTTGTCCCCTATTGGCAATTTCAGTAGGCAAAGAAAGAAACTAAATGTTCATTCATTAAAAAACCCAGTGTTGTATTTAGGGATTGCCTATTGAACCCATCCTCTCTCTCTCAAGAGTGCCTTTGGTCAAAGGCACCATATTTACACTAAAATCACTTATGTCAGAATTCATAAAGGACTTATTATCTTTTAGCATAATACCAGTGTCTTTGGCATAGTAAGGAAAAGAAAAGAATAGAAAAGAAAATACAAATAAATAAAATTTTAAAACAAGACATAGTAAACACTTCATGAATGTTTACTGACATGAGTCATAATAATGGAAAAATAAAAAAGCTGTGAATCAAGAGTTCTGACTTTGCCTCTGCTTTTGCCATCACAGGAAAGCCATTTAATTTCTTGTTGACTAACTTCTTCAGCAGTATAGAGGAAAGATGCTGCTGTTGCATTCGAGAGACTAGTATCTGAACCCTCCAAGTTTAACACTTAGGGCACCACATGTGGAGGCAAAAGAATTTAGTACAAATCCTGACTGCTCTTTACTAAGACTGTGAGCAAGCCCTCTTAACTCGTTAGACTTCACTTTCTTTTTGTATAAAATGAGAGAATTAGACCAGATGATTCTCTATCCTTGTAAAAATATTTGTGTGGGTTTTTAAAATTAATTATACAAGGGCATATTAATAGAACATATTCCTTGTACTGCCAAGATTGTTTTAGTGTTCTCCCATTGAAGCAATATGTTACAAAATTGCAAATCTCCTTTAACATGGCCACAACTCTAGTCATATACAAAAACACAAATTTTTGTAATGTTCTATATTCTTCTAGTGAAGAAGAATATGCACTACTCATGGTCAGGAGCTATTCTTCATTTTGCCTTTATATTTCTAGTATAAAACCTTGCATAAAATAAGCGCTTAATAAATTTTAATCAATTTTTGAGAGGTATCCAGTAGTACTTTTTAATAGTAGATGGTTAAATTTAACTTAAAGTCTAGTAACTGGTAATTAAGAGATTTTTGAGGGTATTCAATTAAGAATCTAACATCATATTGTTGATTTTTTTTAAATCCATTTATTATAGATCTTTCTTTTTCCTCTAGGAAGCAATAGACATGGCGATAAATCAACTAGGTTTACAACCTTGGCCATCTCAGAAAAAAAAGGTTATAGAGTTTTATAATCAAGTCCAGGTAAATATAGAATTACATTTTAGCAATCCATTGTCTTATATCCTAAAAGATTATGTCAGAGAGATGGGAAGGGAAAACTGGTAGGTAAAATGCTAGTTTCTACTTGTTATTAATTGATAACTCTTTCATGAGGAACATAGGTGTCTCAAAAAAGAGAGAGAGCTGTAACAGCTCTTTTGTCATAAATATTGTCCCTATGCAAAGGATTGTTGCTAAAAAAAAAAAAAAAGAAAGAAAAAAGAAAGAAAGAAAGAGAGAGAGAAATTAATACCCCAACGCACTACTATTTCAAGTGGGTTTATTGTGGTGAATCAGGCTGTCACTGAAGAATCCTGAGGTTAGATTATTGAGGGTCAGTTTTCCTACTTTTTCTGATGACTGACTGCATGGCTCATTCTTGCTTAGCTGACTTTAATTAGTATTTGCATATTTCCATGGTGCCTTATATATAGAATCAGGTGAAAGCTGAGATAAAAGCAGAAATCTAACTATCTAATTAGATCTACTTGCTTTATTTATTCTTTTTAATGGTTTCCAGATATGTCCTTATATTTTCTGGTTACTAAGCTTTCTGTCCCCATTGTAAGAAACTAGAGCAAAGCTTAAATTATTTAGCAAATATATGGTGCATACACATATTACCATAGGAGAGTAAAAAGAACTCAATGCACAAGCAAATTTGCTGCCTTTGTTTTTCCCTTGTTGTTGATCTCTAGATATTTCTCTGTACTTCTGTGAATAGTTGGTCCTTTGTTTGGTCCCAAATTCAGTACGGAGACCAAAATTAAAGATTAAAATTTCATAGAATCTCAGATTTTTGAAAGTTGAGAGACCTCAGCAATTATCCAATTCAACTCGTAATAAAGGAATGCTTTTTTTCTGTTGCTTTGTTTTTAAAAAAAAAAAAATACTATTTTATTTTTCCCCAGTTAAATTTAAAACAATTTTTAACATTTATTTTTAAAACTTTTGAATTCCAGATTCTTTCTCTTCCTCTTGTACCTCCTCATTGAGAGTGTGTTTCCCCACATTTGAAAGTCCAATTTTCTGTTCATCTCAGGTCTTCTCACCAAAAAATGTTTTGTTTCATTGAATGTCCTTTTTTTTTTTTCTGAAGGATTATATTCAGTTTTACTGGGTAGGGGATTCTTGATTTTAATGTAAGCTCCTTTGCCCTCCAGAATTCTAAACTCTCCAATCCTTTTAATGTAGAAGTGCTAAAGCTTATTCAACCTGTAGGTTCCACAGTACTTGAATTATTTGTTTCTAGCTGTTAGCACTATCTTGTTCTTGACAAGGAACTTGGGAGCCCAGGAACTTGGCTATAATATTCCTGGGAGTTTTCATTTTGGAATCTCTTTTAGGAGATGACCAATGAATTCTTTCAATTTTTATTTTAGCCTCTAATTCTAAAAGATCAGGATAATTTTCTTTGACATGTTTTTGAAAGATGATGTCTAAGGTCTTTTTAAAAATCATGGCTTTTAGGTGAACCAATAATTTTTTTAAGTTCTCTTGCCTGGTTCTATTTTTCAGTTTGCTGTTTTTCCATTGAGATATTTCACATAGGGAAAAACAGGAGGCAGAGATTGAGACACCTGATTTCTTATTGGGAAAGGGGGTCAAGAGACACTGGGGTAAGAGGGAGGAGGGGTAGTTATGTGGCATTTCTTAAGTCAGATGATAGTTGGGAGGGTGTGTATTGCTTACTTGCATTTGTTTCTCCAGTACTTAGTACAGTACCTGGTACAAGGCCTTATCCTTGTTAAGGGCTTAAAAAATGATTTTTCATTTCATTTCATATGAAATTTCTTATTTATATTTTAATTTTCTCTATGTTCCATCATAGTATATTGTATATAGTGTATTTGAATAAATGTTTGTTGTATGACTGAAGCTGGGAACAGTCACAGATAGAATCAAGAACTAATAAGAATTTATTCCCTTCCATAGTTAATCACTTTTTGGCCATTTTCCCCAATGATTTACAATTTGATTGGAATTGTGACCACATATATATTTTCCCAAGGTGTTCTTTAAATTTTTTACTTGAAGAAATTCTTCTCCTTATTTTATATTTGGTTTTAATCATTAGCATTTACATTGAGAAAATATTTATTATGTTGAAAGGATATACGTAAAATGGGACTTTTACATCTTAGGAAGGAGCTAATCTTTATAATTTGTTTTTTAGGCTTCTATTGGTGTGATGTTAGTAGGTCAAACAGGAGGAGGGAAGACTACAGTAAGAAAAATTTTAGAAAATGCTTTAATTATTTTACCTACTTTAAGCACATATGCAACTGAAAAACAGGAAAAGACTTCACAGGTAAGGGCACCAATACATGAAATGTTTAATAGAATTCTTTTAAGGGTTTAGCATGCACAACATCTTTAATTCAAAACAATGAAATATCCCCTCCCAGTTATCCTGAGTGATGTGCATATATTTTATGTCACGTAACCAATGTTTCAAATTAAAAATTCTCTAGCTTTACCTGTATTTGGTATGTCAAACATCTCGCTTTTCTTTATTCCTTTTCCCTAATCAAAATTCAGTTAGATTATTAGACAACTATTTCTCTCCTCTTATTTTCTTCATTCTACTCTCTTTTCTTCCTCTCTCCTCACTTATCCCATGGAATGATAAATCAGCTGGATCATAGGTGCCCTCTCTCTTCCTGTCAGTATTCATTTCTGGCTTCATAGTACTCTTCCCTCCCCCCCCCCAACCAACCTTCCATGTAAGCTTTAACCAAAAATAAGACCCTCCTCACAAGTGTGTGGTACATTCTGAGCTGATCTTTTGAAAGTCTTCTTAGGTGCTAGCCCCCTGAAACAGATGAAAAGTGAGAAGAGAAGGGCTTATTAAACAGCTAGGGAAGATGGAGAAAGAACCACAGCCTTTGGCAGCCCCTTCACTCTGCCCTACAGTTCCAAGCTTACCATTTTAGGATGATGGGATAGATGGGAGTTATAGCACTCTATATCCCATATCCCCGTTTTCCATAGGAAAAGGCTTCCAATTTGTTGCATTGGAGATCTCTACTTTTTCACATCTCTGTCTCTCTGACATCAAACAGAGACATTTTAGGCAAGTGAAGTATTCCTAGCACGCTATTAAAAATATGAGAAAGCTGAACTGCATGGATACCCCTGCTTTATAGGAATATGACCTCCTTTAAGTCTCAGTCTGACTTTTTAGCTACTGCTCACTACTTTCCAAAAGGAAAATCCAAGTAATTCGGATGAATTATACACATTGAATTTGTAAGTACAATTGTTTATTGATATATGTATTTGCATATATATTTATGTCAAGTATAATTTTTAGTTATTTTAATGAAGTTGTTAATTTTGTTATAATATTTTGTGATTAAGCATTCTTTTTAATGAATTAAGGATCACATTTCGGTTGCAGGTTCCCATGTCTCAATTTTCCATAATAGACATAGTCACCCAGTGTCAGGTTACATAGCATTTTTTTTCCCCAGGGATATAACTTGTCTTTCTTCTGAACTTAAATAATGTTCTTTTTGACTTTTTACATCACCTTTTTATCTGATTGTAATGTTTTTTATCTTATACTCAAATTCTCAAAGGACAGAAATTATATTGGTTTACTTAATTTAGAAATTATTGGGGGGGGCGGTGAGTATATATGAATAATTAGTGTCTTCTGGAAAGATGATGCCAGGAGACTCAGTAGGTGAGAAGGAAGTTTCTTTTAGCCAGCTTGACAGTAAACAAATATTGGATTCGATTTTATTTGAGTATTGAAAAAGAGTGAGTTTGGTAACAAAGTAGAAGGAAACTTTTGGTGTTTGAATAAGAGATTTCAATGGGCAAGACAAAATTACATTGAGAATACATGTTTGAGTTTGGCGAGTGGTCCAATATAGCAGAGAATGTGCTATTAAGAGTCAAGAGAGATCTTGATAGGTTCAAATCCTGCCTCTGACAATTTCTGCTATACCCTAAGTCAGTCACTTACCTCTCTGAATCTCAGTTTTCTCATCTTCAAAATGGCAATAAAAATCTTATAATACATAGCATGTAAGATCATTTTAAGGATCAAAGTCTATATAAATTTTTTTAATAAACAAAAGTAATTATGGAGGATTCTTAGTCTTTCAAAATCATATAGGGTGTCTGCAAGATGTAAGGTTGGAGAAGATGACTACAAGATTCCATTGTGTCATGTGGTCTGTTTTTTCCATTTGAAAAATATTACAATCTCTTCAGCTTTAAGCAGTGAAAAGGTAGTAGAAGAGCCTGGAGGTTACTGAAAATAAATAGAGGTGAGGAGGAGGTGGGGTGCAACAGGGTTAATGTCAGTATTATGTAATTGATATGCCATCAGAAAAGTCAGTTGAAAAAAAGAAAAGAGATGTTGACAAAGATTATTTTAAAGACTCTTATTATTTTTGGATAATAATGCAGGGACTACTTGGATAATATTTACACAGATTGTATTACAAAAGAATACTATGTATATTTTTTTCATGATTTTTTTCTGGAGGGTTATTTAAGGAATTTTCAAAATGTTTGATATTGTATATTCTAATTAGTTTTAGTAAACATGTGATTTTTAATTTATCTTAACAGCTGTACTACTGGTATAGTATAAGATCTACTTTTTATGGAAAAAATTGTGTTTTGAACTTAGGTTCAAGGTCTATCCATTTTACCCCAAAAATATTAATTGCAAATGAAATTAACAAATTATAACTTTTTCTATGTCTATACACTCATTGTTTTTCTAAAACAAATGTTGGTCTACTTTAGGTGATGGGAAAAAATGGGAAAGTAGAGATTTTCACTTTAAATCCAAAATGTATTACTCTTGGCGAACTCTATGGTCAAATGGGTACGGACAATGTGGAATGGAATGATGGATTATTGTCATCATCAGTGAGGAAATTTGTAAATTATAGCGCTAAAAAGAAAACAAAGAGGGAGTTAGAGATTGAAGGAAATTTACACATTTCGGATTTCCCTAATGTAAGTATGGGATCATTTTTATACTAATTCTAGGATTTAATTTGTTTTATATAAGTAACTTATTTGAAATCTTATATAATGAGGACCTATTAATTCAATTTATTAAAAATGTATTAAGTTCCTCCTACATTCAAGGTTTTATGGATTAAAGATAGTTGTGATGCAGAATATAGTTTCAATCTACTGGAAGGAGATGATACATATGCAACAATAACAACAAAAAGCTTATAAAAAGGGACAGTATGATAAATGTGGAGCAAATAAGTGATGCAGTGGAGCCAGAGTCATGAAGATTTTTCTCCGCGAGTTCAAATCTGCCTCAGACATTGATTAGCTGTATGTTCTGACAATTCACTTAATGCTTTTTGCCTCTATTTCCTCATCTATGCAATGAGCTGGAGAAGGAAATGACAAACCCCTCCAGGATTTGTGCCAAAAAAAAATATACTCAATTGAAATCATGAAGAGTCAGAAAAGACCAACCAAAATAAATAAATAAATGAATGAATGAACAAACAAATAAATAAATAGATAAATGAATGAATGAATGAATATGAGTAAATGTAAAGAAGTCTAGGTATAAAACAATTAGAAATTTGAAAAGGGAGAGAGATCAGTTTCACCTGGAGGGAGGTAAAATTAAGGAAGGCTTCATTAAAAAAAAAAAAGTTCAAGAGTTGGATCTTGAAGGAATAGATTTCAGATAATGGAGATTTCTGAAGTAGGCAAGCTGCATGTGAGCAGAGGACATTCTAAGCATGAGAGGCAGTGTGAATAAAATTTTGATTGAGAATGAAAAAAGAAGAGTAATTCAGTTTGGCTGGAGTTCAAAATATATGAAATAGAATATTGTCAAGTAAGGTTAAAGAGGTAGATTGGAAATAATATCATAAATGTCAGATTCTAATGTTTGTACTTTTTTAAAGAGACAGTGAGGAGGCATGGAAAGTTTTTTTAATAGAGAAGTAACACAAAACATGATCAGAGTGATGAGACAAGAAGGTTTCTCTGCCCAAGATGTGAAGGACAGATTGAACAGATAATAAATAATTAGAGACAGGAAAATCATTTAGAAGGCTTTTAGTTGATCAGCTAGTATCAGTAAGACCTGAATTAGAATGGTTTCAGTGTGAATTGAAAAGGAATGGAGTGTAAAGGGCTGAAACTCTGAATAGGTGCACTGGAATCAGACAACTGAGCACTTAAGGCTAATTACCTATTGGACAATACTCTATTAGCATATGCTTGGAAAAATGGCCCTTCTCATTATTCCATGCTGGCTCGATTTTTTGGTGTATACAAATAATTATAGGAGGGATTAGGGGGTGGAGTAAGACAAGCCAGAGTCACTTTGGAGGAGGACAAAGAGAAAGGAGGTTGATAGGAGGAGAGCTTGTGCTAGTTTTGTCGATTCCCTTCACTTCTCCCCCTAAAGACCAAGGACTTTTGCTTATCCTGACTTCAGCCGATTCTAAGGCCTCCAGAGAGCTAATCCGGACTTCACAATGGAGTTTTTTAAAAGTCTTTCAAAATTAGAATTGATGAAATTCATCAATTGATTGGATATGGAAATGACAGAAAACACAGTAGTAAGTATATTGAGATAAGAACTTAGCTGACTTTGATGACCAGGTAACAAAGTACAGAATCACTTCATATTCTTGATTAGCACTGTCCATTTTTCCTGACTGTTTAGGCTTGGATGATCTCCCTTCTCATCTTCAATTCCTGGATTTCCTGCTTCCTTCAAAAATTAAGCAAACTTTCTGGTAGCAATCTTTCCTGACTTCTCCATTTTTCCTTCCCCTCATGCTAGTGCCTTTCCCTCTGAGATTATTATATATATACATACATGTCATATATATTTATATACATATGTGTATAGATATGTGTACATATACACATAAATATACAGACACACATATGTTTACTTAGAATAGCATCTGGCACATAGTAAGAACTTAATATTTCTTGCCTAACCCCTTCTCACTAAAGAAAGAGTCCATTTTAAAATGGAATTAATTACATTATTACAGAGGAAGAAGAAATTATAATTTTAAAACTAACAAAAGAAAGTATTACAAGACAAGTACAAATTAAAACACATATAGGAAAAAATTCAGTACAAAAAACAAAAGGCTATGTGCATGGACACACCAAAAAAACAAATTAAGATTACAATTATAAACTAGCTTGATTAATCTTCCCTGGGCCTTAGTTTCTCCTTAATATATGTAACATGAGGTTATTGAACCAGATGGCTTCTAAGATTCCTTCAACCTCCAAATGTACATAACTAAAAAGACAAATGTGATGTGATAGGATTTATAAATAGGTATATGAGACAATGAGGTAATATTCCCATTGTATTCAACTGTGGTCAGACATAATATCATCAGCATCAACCAACTCAAGGATATTTGAAATATTGTCTACTACCATATTTTTCTCCTAAACTATACCTTGACTTTAAACCCATCAGCAGAGTTCAAGCCACATTTTTCTGCCTAGGTCCCTGAATTTGCTATCTTATACATTTCTAGCACTGACTTTTAGGTTATCATTGTTGCATGGAAATGCACACTTAATATCAAGGCTTATTATTAATGGTTCTCTGTCCAACATTGTATTTTTGTAGATGTTGTTCCCACTCTGGCTCATCATTTTGTCATTTTCTTCTGAATGAATAGGAACTACTTTAAGATTCTAGTTTGATCCCCATTCTGATAGCATCAATATGAGGGGATAGAGAAGAAGGGAAACCAATAAAAAAAAGATGAGTGTGGTTAGAACACATTAGGAGACTGTAGTTTCTTAAGCCAGGTCAAATGGCTTAGATGATGGCTGAGAAAAAACTATAGGACTTCATAATCTAATGATCTTTAAGGAGAATAGGTTCAGTTAAAAGAAATATTAGTGGAAGCCAGGTTACAAGGTAATAAATGATGAGAGACTTCAATGAAGTAGAGATTTCAATACGGCAAAGGGACTAGGTTTCTTTGGGGAAACTTGGCAGATAAGTTTAGGCATATACGTGTCACTCCAAACCAAACTAAAGGTTTATCTAATCTTTTATTTAACTTAAGCATGCCGCAGATGTTTTGTTGAGTTTTTTTTTAGAAATATTTTCATCAGTATCATCTATGAATCCAACTTGATATCAAAGGACAAGATGACAACCTGTGAGGTGTTATATGATATGGATAATGTTAGGTGATATAGTTAATATGTGTTATGTTGACTAGATTTCTTTGTTATTTCTTTGATATAGGAAACTTCCAGTGGGAAACTCTAATTACTTTCTAACAATGCACTGAGCACCTGCTCTGTAACATATCTTTAGAGATCTGCATGGCAAATTGAGGGGTTAAGTCATTTGCTAAGGATTACACAGCCAATATATGTCAGAAGCAAGACTTGAATCCAGAAGTTACTCTCCAAGGCTTGTTCTCAATTCACCACCTACCATATACAACTCTATCAATTAAATGACTTTTTATTTCTCAAGAATAAATAGTAGCATGCCATCATTGCCACTGCCATTGGAGGCCATCCTTGTAGCTGAAGTTAAGGTTGGAGCTGGGACTAGAGTTAGGCCTGGGGTTGGGGTTGAGCAGATAAAGAATAGGAGCGATAGAAAAAGAATAAATAGGAGCACTGACTTATGTTCAATCCTATCCTACATTTCAGTCAATCATTATATATCAAATAACATTATAAATATTAATTTTAATATATTTTAGATGTTCATACTTGATCCTAGTGACAAAGCAGAGTTTATGCAAGATGAAGGTGAGGATGAGGATGAAATGGAGAAAGATGTTCAATCCCCAAGTCGTTGTAAGTAATCTCACAAAATTGAGAAAATAATTAATATAAAAACTATACATCAAACAAATAGAAACTTTTCTCATCACTATTACAAAACATCTTTGTTATTGTTTTATAGCTGTTCTTATAGCATGCAAGAAATATATACATAACAAGAAATGAGTTATAATTTAGTATAATAAAGTAGAAACATAGTGTATGGTGTGCAGGGTTTAACATAAGAAGGACTTGTATTTAAATTGCATCTCTGAAATTTATTAGCCTCGCTTTTTCCATAATGTCCTTGTCTTCACTTTCTTTATTTGTATTCTTAATCTACTGTGCTATCTTTTGCTTTTTTGGAAGGACTTGTTACCATGAACTTAAGTTTTTCTATTCTTCATATTATTTCTGCTTTGGATGAATTCTATATTTTCTTCTAACTTCATGCATAATTCCAATTTCTCTCTTGGATGATGCAAGAGCCCTGCCACTCATTTTCAGATACTACCCACTTTGATATATTGCCCTCCATATTGAACCACAATACTGTTAGCCTCCTCCTTTATTGAGCAATTTATATTTTGCTAATCTTGGTTTCTTCCCCAAGAACCTTCTGAGAAGCAAGACTGATCCTCACTGAATTCATTCCTTCAGGACTGGAGCTGTCCCTGACCCCCTCCTCTACCTACCTCCATTCTTTAGTTTTCTTGCAAGACTGAATAAGTTTCTGCTGTTTTGGGGTTTTTTGTGGGATTGGGGGATTTTGTGGCCATCCTTAAAATTCCCTCTAGGAGCCACTCAATACAGTGGCTCCTAGATTTCTTCCCTTATTGAAACAGGTTGTTGGAGAAAAGTGGGAGCTAGATGCTGGCAGAGACTATGCAGCAGAAAAGAAATCCCTAAGTAGGTCCCAGAGTACAAAACTGTGGATCACATTTTACACCCTGCAAGAAAGCAGAGGCTAGCTGGAGAGTCATGTTGGAAAAGAGTGTGATGGATTAGCACTGCTGTTCATCCATAGGTTTTTACCTAGTTGAGTTTCTTGATTTCTTATCTTTATTCACTGACAAAATCACACCCTTCACAGATTTGTGTGGTATTATTTAAATTTTGTGTAGTAAAGATGTCTCACTGTGGCATGAATATGACTCTGACTTCTTAAGTGGAATACAAATGGACCAAAAGCTTGCCAGACCTTATCAAGTTGGGATAGTTTCAAGTATGAACCCTCTAATATGATCATATATCTTTTAAGAAAGGGTGATGACTTTTTTGCACACAGAAATTCAGGGACATTATCTAAAGGAATAAGGACAAAATCACAGAATCCTGAAGTATTGGAGTAATTTTACATTATTTTGATGTATCTGGATACTTGACTGGCTTCCTGACCTTGTCAGAGCATCTAGTCAATACACCAATGGAGACTACAACCTACATATACCCTGATATTCAGTGTGATTCTTATCATGTCTTTTCATTGATCAATGATCACAAGATCATGGACTTGGAGCCGAATATAGCCTTGGAAATCCAGTGCTACTCCAAGTTCAATTTTATGGATGAGGAAAATAAACTTTAGGAAGATTGTGACTTGCCCAAGATCATATACATAAAAACAAAGTTCAGATTCAGGGTAAGTCCGGGGATTGCAACTTCAGTGCTTTTTCTCTTCTATAATGTTGCCTTGTAGCCCTCCATTGAAGATACTTCCAAATGCCAGAACCCTTCTTTTGGGTTTTGATAATTTATAGAAACCAGTACAGCCCTCAGTCTGTCCCTGGAAAATCTGCAGATTCCTGACCCATCTAACCTATGTGATCCTTGAAGAACATAGCACTTAATACCTGACAAATGTACTGACAAGGCCAGAAACATAACAAGATCGTTAATCGTTCCAAAACTCTACAAAATCTGACCTTCACACAAAATCCCAATTTGGCAATTAAAACTGGGGAAATGAGTAAACTAATAATAATAATAATAAAGAGCTACTTTGATTACAAGGATACCAAAGACTTAAAAACAAAAGAACAAATTAATTCTAAAATACATTGAAGCAAAGCCTCAAGGAAAACACATATTGGCCACAAGATAAAGTAGAATTGCTAAAAGAAAAGATGCAAGATGCTTTATTTAAAGAATATAAAATAATACTACAAATGAAATGAGAATAGGAGAAAATTAGAAAATGAGAATGTGAAAGTTAGCACTTCAGCAGTAGATTTATAAAACCTTACCCTTATAACAAAGTTGCTGAAAATTTGAATGATACAAATAGAAATTAAGTACTTTATGAGAAAAAATATGACAGTAAATTTTTAAAGGAAGGAAAAAAAAATATAAGGGATCTTGAATGAAAAACAACAGACAATCACCTAGGAGCCATACCAGAAAAGAAATTTAAATATCATATTTAAAGAAATAATGAAAGAAAACTGCCAGAACAAGGGGACAAAGTCTCTTGTAAGAAACTTCAGAATGAAAATTCCCAAGTAATATTAGAGTGATCAAACAGAGCTTCCCAATTGTGAAAAAATTACTTCAAGAAACCAGAAAGAATTCAAGTATCAAGGAACCACAATTAAAATCATGCAAGATTTAGAACCTACCCCTCAAGAAGAGTGGAAAGCCTAGAATATAATATTCCAGAATGAAAATTATATAGGCTTAATTTGGATATAATATTACATAGGGGAAAATGAAAAATAGAGGGCCTCCAAGCATTTCTGATTAAAAGACCAGAACTGAATAGAAATTTTGTAGTACAAATACCAAAGTTAAGATAACTATGAAATGATAAATAAAAGTGAGCAACCTGAAAGGAGGGAAATGTGGATATAAGGATGAAATGTTTACATTCTAATTGGGTGAGGTAATGCAAGTGTCCCTTTAGGAGCCTCATGTCACTAGGGATCACCAAAGAAGACAAATAAGTCAGAGAATCTTTAATAGTTATGTTACTTAAATAAATAATTGGACACATTTTGCCCAAATATATATATATATCAGTAAAAAAAGCAACTTGAATAAAAATTTACAAAAATATTAACTCTGCACTGTCTATGAAGAAATGAAGAAAGCAAACTCTAGACCAGTAGTACAAAAATTGTATATAGAATATTAACCAAGTGATTAAAGAATATCACAAAGATTGTATACTGTGACTAAGTTTATATCTGTAATGCGAGATTAGTTCAATATTAGAAAACCTATAACCATAATTGGTTACATAGGAATAAATGAACTTTAAAAAAGTAATATGTATCTAAAACCAAAAGCCAAGAATTTTAATGAATTTAGAATGCATCTTTATGTAATGTGAATGTAATGTGAAATAAGCCCCAAAATAAGTTGTGGAAATGGTGAAAGGTTTTAAAAGCCAAACAGAGAAATTATTTTAACATAATCAGAAAAGAGGGAGCCTCTGAATGTCTTAAGCAGAGGAGTGACATGATTAGACCTATACTGTAAGAATATCTTTTGGCAGTCCTAGGGAGGCGAGATAGGAAAGGAGAGAGGGTGGATGTAGAGAGTCTAATTAGAAGATTATTGAAGAAGTCTTCATGAGAGGTAATGTAAGAAAGATATTTGCAGAGTAAAATATGCAACTGATTGGATAAAATGACTTTAAGTGTCCTAATTTGGCTGACTAAAAAGATGGTGGTGCTCTTAGTAGAAACAGGAAAGATTATGAGTTCTGCTTTATGTTCAACTTGAGATTCTTAGAGGTTATACTGGCTGATAACAACCATTGGTCAACTGCTGATAGAAAGACAAATTCCAGAGGGATATGGGGACTAGATATATATATCTGCAAGTCATCTACATAGAAGTACTTGAATCCATGGAAGGCAATGAAATTACACAGAGAAAGAGTTTGAAGACAAGAAGAGGAAACCAGCACATTCCAGCATACAGACATACAATAGGAAATGGGAAAAATCCAACAGTGACCCTGCAAAGGAGAATGAGAAAAGACGGCCAGACAATATGAAGATCCATTCAAAAGCAGTGACATGAAAACCAAGGGGATATGGGGTTTCTTTTAAGAAAGGGTGATTTGTACTCTCAAATGCTTCAGAGAGAGTTAAAAAGAATAGTAACCAAGAAAATGTAATTGAGAAATTAATTTCTAAAGGAGTCAATCTGGGAAAAGGAAAGCCAAAGGAAAATAAAGTGAAGGCATAGTAGGATCAAATAAAGTATTTTTTTTCTTTTGTTTTTTAAAGGATGAGAAGATATAGGCCTTAGATTTTTTTAAAGTGAAAAATTGGAACAGATGAAGAATAATTAAAGGGGTAAGTTCCTAAAAAAGATGGGATCCAGGATATATGGAAGGAAGTTGTTGTTTGCAAGGAAAAGGACTGCTTCCTCCAAAACTGGAGCAAAAAAAAATGAGGAAAAACATCAAGATGATACAGAATAGAGAGTTCGAGAAAAAAAGGGAACTAAACCTGGATATCATTTTTTAATGAGTGTTTAGTGAGATCCTTTCCTGAAAGAGAAGGGGCAAATATATATTTGGGATATATATAAACGCTATATAAAGATGATATTAAAGGTGACATGACAAACAGAATGGTTTGAAAAGATGAAAGAGGGTTTCTCCAAGGAGTAGCATAAAAATAATCTAAAGAAGAGTAAAAAGATTGGCATGCAGTAGTGAGAGCCCAATTAAGATTTGTAACGAACCCAGTTCAATGACTTCCTCTATCTGCATCTAGTAGCATATGGATACAAGAGAAAGCAGAAGTATTCAAGGATTGATGTTGGAAAGGAATGAGAAACAGAAAATCTTTTGTTATTACAAAATGCTGTAGACTACCTGGAGAAATCAACAGGGCTTTTATACAGGTCTGATTCTTGCTAACAGGAACAGGTCATCAAAATACAAATGAAAACATTTCATGAAAGCAACTTCAGGTCCTATCGTTTGTGATAAAGGATAGGAAATCAAGGCATCTGTTAACATGCACCCTAATTTGAAGAAAAACAGATTTCAAGGTATTCAGAGGAAGAGCAATCAGGATTTCAGGACTTACATGTTCCCAGGGGCATGGGAATGTCCCAAGAAAAAAATTCAACAGAAAGTTTTATAAGGAAAAATAATGGAATTGTCTGTCACCATTTCCAAACCAAGCTATCTACCATCTAGATTCCATCTTTATATGTCCCCCAGTGAAACTTTGGACTCTGTTTCTGGAACCACCCTGTGTTCAGATAGTTGAGGTTTTTTCCCTTGGAACCAGTTAAGCTGTATCAACTCACAATGTCTTGATTGCATAGCTTTCCCTTGCTGAGTAAATCTTGTCATGTTACCTGCTGAATGAAACTACATTTATTTTACTCATGCCAGTATTGAATATAAACTAAAATATATAAACCAAATGAGGAAAACTAAGAGAGAGTAGTATCACAAAAACACAAGAAAGAAGAATATCTAGAAGGAGGGAATTGTTAACAGTGTCAGGCTGCAGAGATGAAAAAAGAATGAGAAAAAAATAAAAAAAGAAAAAAAAAGAAAAAAGAATGAGAAAAGATCATATTTGACAAGAGATCAATGGAAATTTTTTTTGAAATGGTAACTTGTTAAGGATCATGCCTGGGTGAAGGAGCAGGTCAATTCTCCAAGAGCCTCAGCAGCTGTGGATCGTGACACTTGAGGAAGTTGCAGGGGAGCCTTTGTTGATGCAGGTGTTCCTTGTGGATTGGGAAATAAATTGGAGGCAGAGTGAAGAGAGAGGTCAGACAACACAACTACCTCTCAGTCTCCTTGTATCATCATCATCCTGTCACATGAAGAGATCCATTCTATAGGTCTGAGTTAGACCTCCAGCAGCCACTGGCAGGTGGCTCCCATATCACAACAATAACTTAGTTGAGAAATGATGGATACCCAATCACAAATAGGTTGAGAATTGAGAAAAAGGAAAGTAGAAGCATTGAGAAAGATAGCTTTTTTGTGTAGTTTCTAGTATTTCAACTAGAATAGAGAAAGGCTAATAGCTTTAAGAGATTGTAGAGACTAACAAAAGTATTTTAATGAAGAGGAACTCTTGAGTATATTTGTAGGGCCCAGAGAAAGAGATAGTTGGGAGAGATTAAAAATAAAAGAGGTAACAAATGATAGGAGGGGCAAGCTGCTGGAGGAGGGAGGGCCAAGAGCACATTTAGGCAGATGAGCCTTGGTGAGAAGAACCACCTCTTTATTAGAGATTCAAACAAAGAGAAAAAATTGAGGGTGATATCAAGGTTAACCGAGATGTATAATAAGAAAGATGAGGGAGTGCATGGTGAATAGCCCCCTTTCCTATTAAAGTATTAGAGATTCCTTGCAAAAACAAAAAAAGTGGGGGAGGAAATGAGAGGGAAATGGAGGAGAGAAGACACTATTTAGAACAGCCAACTTGGGGAGGGCCATAGAAAGTTAAATGGGGAAGAATAAAAGAATTTCCTTGCTGTAGTTAGAACCCAATTGAGATAAGTTTAGATGAGTTTCCAGAAATTAAAAATATTTTATAGATTTTCAGCTTTAATCTTGATTAGAAAATAAATTTTCTAAATAATCTAAACATAATTTAAAATGTATAACAAAAGAAGGCTGATATTTTATAAATTCTATGTAGAGAAAAATAAAAAATACTACAAACTATAAAATAAACACTTTTTAAATTTTGCAGATCTAAAAATTACAGATTGGCAGTGGATAGTGTTTGATGGTCCAGTTGACACTGTATGGATAGAAAACCTAAACACTGTGCTAGATGACAACAAAACTTTGTGCCTTGCTAACAGTGAAAGAATCATTTTAACTGATAGCATAAGAATGATTTTTGAAGTGGATAATCTCTCTCAGGCCAGTCCTGCTACAATCACTCGATGTGCGATGGTCTATATGGTAGGATTCCAAGAATAATTTTCCTATTAAAAATACATTGTAAGGGGCAGGTAGGTGGCGCAAGTGGATAGAGCACCAGCCCTGAAGTCAGGAGAAACTGAGTTCAAATGTGACCTCAGACCCTTAACTACTTCCTAGCAGTGTGACCCTGGGCAAATAACCCCAATTGCCTCAGGGGGGAAAAAAGAAAAGAAAACTACTGGGCAAATAACCCCAATTGCCTCAGGGGGGGAAAAAGAAAAGAAAACTACATTGTAAAAAGTAAACTTTTTTATATATTTTCTTTTCTTTTTTTTTCCTCTTCTTTATTTTTATTTATTTATTTATTTTGCTGAGACAATCCTGCTCTTAAGAGGATCATGTCCTAACACTAACATGTAAATAACTAGGCATGTACAAGCTATATTCAGAGTAGATGGAAAGTAATCAAAGAAGGGAAGATTCTAGATATGGCTGAGAGGTAGGGAGAGCTGAGAAAAGTCTCTTGAAAAATGTAAGCCTTGAGCTAAGTGCTAAAGGGATTTTAGGAAAGTAAGAAGTTGAAGTAATTTAGGTTGTACTAGTTATCAACAGCAAGAGACAGGGGAGGGACTACATCAAATAATATGCATTTCAATCCTTATATCTTTAACTAGTGGTACACATGTGTGCATATACACATATATGTGTGTACACATACACACACATACAAGATTATTGGCAGATTATTAAGGGATGTTATAGAAAACCAATTGGAGATATTTTGGAAAGATTTGAGGGGGTAGTTTATGACCCAGTACATAGTTTGTGTGAATCTAATTGAAGTGTGTATTTATTGAACCCTTGACTTTTATCACTTAGGTGAATTGAATGGCTCAATTAGATAAGAAATAGAAATGATCTTCCCATAATTAAAATCAGCAGCTATCTGTTTTATTATTTGGAGAAAACCAATGAAGATCTTCATTCCCCCCCCCCAAATCGTCCTTTACTCAAAAACCTGAAGTCCACAGTTAGAACCAAAAATCATTTTTTCTTCAATTTGTGGATCCATGTTAAAATATAAACTCTCAGAGGAATAACTCGTGAGTTGTTATTAGTCATATTAATATTAGCACAATATACCATATCTTCAGTGACATGGATCAGTGCCAAGATTAATGCCAATCTGAGAGCCCACTTTGATAGAGAGGAGGAAGGAGAGAATATGAGGGTACTGGGCTTTAGGAGACAGGAAGTTGGGGAAAGAATCCTCTAAGGGGAAAAAGGCAAATAAAATTTAGTATTCTCCAACTCTGCTTCCTTCACAGTTTTGCCTAGAGTTGGTCTTGGAAAAGGGTAAATAGTAGAAGACCCTATAAACTATCTTAATCAGGGAGTTCATTGCTGTCAGCAAACTGATAGAGTGTAAAAGTAACAAGAATCGTTGGGCAGACTATCCTGTAGGTGATATCTGACTATTCTGGTCTCTATGTCAACCAACTACATCCTACTGTAGCTTGAGGAAAACATTATCCTAGCCTATTTCTATCAATAGAAATGGGGGAGAGGGGTTAAGCAGAGGGAAAAAAAAAGCCATATCCAAACCACAATTAGAAAATGTAAAATATTCATAAAAGTCATATTTGGAAACACTCATATAAGTATTTTCATAGTAAATTTTCATTTGTTAGTGATATTTAATGATAGTACCTAGTCTATGAGCTCACACTATTTTTTTTTCCATTTCTAGGATCCTGCTGATCTAGGATGGCAGCCATTTGTTAAAACATGGCTTATAAAAGTTTCATCACTTCTTCCACAAACAGCCATAGATCATCTTGAACAAATGTTTAAAAAAAGTGTGGAAGAAGGTCTATTATTTTTAAGGAAGAATAATAATATGCAGCCATTCTCTGTACTTGAAATACCAATTTTAACAAATCTCTGCAGGATTCTTGATATTTTTTTTGATTTCATGAAAAATAATGGAGTCTTTGGTAAATGTAAGTGGAATAGTTTTTGCAAGCAATTTTATTGAAGTCATTTCCTTTTCTTGAAAGCTTATTGGATAAAATTTGAAAGAAAATGTACACCTCATCCTACAATCATGCATTTGCATTCTGGTTGGGAAGATAAAACCCCATATATGAATGATGAAGTTTATTTGCAAGTTACATGTTAGAGGTGTTAAGTTTGATTACAAAAGAAAGTTCAAGCTATATTTCAGTGCTGGATATAAATAGAGAAAGACATCACAGGAAGATTATATGGCATATGCAAAGCATAAAAACAAAACATCTTATGCAGGAGAAAAAAAGATTCTTGGGAAGTATTCAGAGGTAAAATTGAAGATATTTATTTAGAGTCACACAACTGTATATTTCTGAGGGCAGCTCTAAACTCAGGTCTTCCTCACTCAAGGCCTAGAACTCTAACCATTATGCCACCTAGCAAGGGAGGGTAGGGAAAAGGGAAGGGAGTAACAGACAGTGCTATAAATTCCTTAATAACAATATAATTTCTGGACTAATGTGAATTTTTATGATTCTTCTTTATAATAAAAATTAAATAAAATTGGATATAATTTGAGGCATCATTGATGATATTCTTCTTCTACTTTACCTTCCCTTTAAGCTTTGCCTTACTTTCTTAACTCTTTCTTCCTCAACACTCCCAGAAAATAGTACATTGTAAAAATTTATCTGGAATCTATTCTTAACCTCTCCATAGAATCGTCTCACAATTATAGAAACTCATTGTATTACACTTAACATGTATGGGACTGCCTGCAGTCTAGGGGAGGGGAGAGAGGAGAGGAGAGGAAAAGTTGGAACATAAGTTTTTGCAAAGATCAATGTTGAAAAATTATCCATGCATATGTTTTGTCAATAAAAAGCTATAATTTTTTTAAAAAAGAAACTCATTGTATTGATAAAGTATACAAGCCTTGTTCTTGACCATGACAGAAAAAGAATTCCTGGGATAAAGGTCCCAGGCTAGATCCTGGTCCTAGCCTTTGATCTTTGGTTCAGAGATCTAAGAGACTCTATGGGAAGGGAATTAATTCCCTGTCACTGAGTCATAGAAATCACCAAACTTAGATTTTTCTCTGTTTATAGCTTGTGGAGAGAGAGTTGAAGCGATTAGAGCAGCAAACTAGAAAGAATATTTCTGTGGCTAATGGCTATCCTAACATAGATGAACTCCTACCCAAGTTCTGTTGTGAATTGTTAGAATAAAGTACTTTCTCATAGAACTTATATTTCTGTTTCATGGAATGCCAAAGCCACATAGAACACAATTTAGTAAAAACTTCTGTATTGTATAGCAAGCCTATTCATACCTTCTACATGTGACCTAGAACCAAAAGGCTACAAACCAAAGGAAAACATTTGATATCCTAAAGAATATATTTACATAATACTTGAAGACTACATAGGAGAATCCAATTCTGGAATTTATAAAGAGGGATACCTTGAATGAATACAAAAATGTAGACAGCAGATAAGGGAATATTTTCCTCCTCACTGGGAACAAAGAGTCATCTTATTCACTCCATAATTGATCTGAAAAGGCAAATCTAATGCAATATTTTTACAATTTCTTTACCACATTTTGAAACTCAAATGATAGAAACTTTTGCTTAGCTAACTTAAAAGATAGGAAATTATCGATTGTTTTAAAAAATTAAATTTTTCTTTCTCTCTTTCCAGCTATTGATCCAACCCTAATGTCAAAAATAAGCCCAAAAAATAGATTTGGTCTTAGAGTCAGGCCGCGAGACATTGAAAAATTGAAAAGGTCAGTCACAAATGGATTTTGGTATGAATCAGCATATTGATAGCATCTATTTCAAATTGGTTTATCACAGATTTATCATAGCTTTTGCATAATTGTCTGTAATGTCTGGACTAGCTCTCTGGAGGGCCCCAGGATCAGTCAGTCAAGATCAGTCAAAGTCCTTGGTCTTTAGAAGGAGAAGTGAAGGAGGCAGGCAAGTTGGCACGTGGCTTGTCGAAGATGGATCCTGGACTCTGGCGTCTGAAGACTGAAGTCTTCCCTGCTGAGCACACTGCAGCAGAGAGACTCTGACTCTCTCCCTCGGCCCTTCAATCCTTCGATTAATCCTATGATTACCTCACCACAACACATTCAGCAGGCTCCAATCTTGAGGAGAGCCATCACATCACCATATCCTCTAAGTATTTTAATGTTTATAGAACCATTATCTCACATTGAGTAGGTACTTAGCCTTAAGTGCTCTGCTGTCTTAGATTCAAGCACACCTTTTCAGAGTTCCTGCCCTCTGCAATTGTCTAAGAAATCTTTCTATGACTAAGCTTAGTTGTTAATGTAGTAAGTACCATATGAGTTCAGTGGACCAGAATCTATATATGAGAAAGGAATAAATTGTCAAGAACTATTTTCAGGTAACTATAATCTCGGTTGTTGTTCAGTTGTTTGTGTTATGTCCAATTCTTCATGACGCCATTTGGAGTTTTCTTGACAATACTGGAGAGGGTTGCCATTTCCTTTTCCAGATTACTTTATAGATAATAAAACTCAGACAAACAGGATTAAGTAACTTGGCCAGGATCACACAGCTAGTAAACATCTGAAGCTAGATTTGAACTAAGATGAAACCCTGCAATCTATTCATTGCGCCACCTAGCTGCCTTGTAATCTTTTTAAATATTCTTATTAACTATAATCCTACTAAATTGTAATTGCAGTGTACCAAATGATGCCCAGTCTCTGTTGTTCTAGGCCATTGGAGCTGTTAGGACCACAGGAGAAGACTTTTGTTCACTGTAGCCTATTATGAAATCCTGAGACTTTATACCAGTGTTGCTTATAAGCAAAGATATAAAGATAAATATTTAACAGCTGGCTAGGGAGTATGGGGAGGTTAGAGTGAATATTTGCTCATGATACACTTAAATTTAATCTGCAGTATTAACATCTTTCCCTTTCTGAAATTTAGACAATTCACAAAACAATAAATTAAACTCTGATAAGGGAGCAGTCCAAGTAAATCATAGCCAGGACCAAGAATCTCAGATTTAAAAGGGATACTAAAGATCATCTGAACCAACCTCTCTTCAAAGAATTATTTTCTCTCTAATATAACCAAGAGGTCATTATCCAGCCTTTGCTTGAAGACATCTAGTGAAGGGGAACCTACTATTTCTTAAGGCATCCTATTTCTCTTGATATAACTAACTGTTGGGAACGTTTTTTCCTAACATCAAGCCTAAATTTCGCTACTTTGAAAAATTCTGAGGGCTGGTTCTAATATCTGAGGGTAATCCCTTCATCATATGTCAACCTTTCAAATGCTGGAAGACAATATCATTTCCTACTGAAGTATTTCCTTTAGAGCTTAAATGGGTCTAGTTCCTTCAGATACTCCTCATGGTTTTCTCTGTAAGTCCTTCACTATCCTGATTACTCTTCTGTAGATTCTTTCTTATCAATGTTCTCCCTCAAATGTGCCACTCAGGACTGAATGAAATGCTTCCTATATTGTCTGATCATAACAAGGCGCAGCAAAATGTTTAGCTCCTTGAAAGTATGGATCATTTCTTTTTCTTTCTTTTTTTCTTTTAACTCCTGTGCAAACACAGTGCCAAGTAAATAAAAGGTGATTGATAAGTGCTCATTAACTGATTGACCATCACCTACCTCTTTCTGGACATCATATCTTCCTTGATGTCACTTGTCATATTAGTTTTTGGAGTGATCATATTATACTTTTCATTCAGACTGAAATCCATGGCTCTTTTTCCAAACAACTCTTATTTAGCCATCTCAACCTAGTATTTGAGAAATTTATTCTTTTAACCCAAATGGAGAATTTAACATTTAAACCTATGAAATTTTCTTCCATTACCTTTGATCCAACAATGCCTGTTTAGAATTTCTAGATGGCATTCTTCCATTTTGTCTGTTGGCAAATGAAATATCTTGCCAAATGCTTAGCTGAAATGTACCTGCATTATATCCTGATCCATCAGCATATCCTGATATATCAATCATAGCATTATCAAGAAATTAACTCAATCTGACTTATTGTTATTCATTATTTCTGCTTCTGTTCTATGTGTGCACAAAATCTCTTTAACCATATATTCTGGAATGTTGCCAGAAATTGACACTTAGCTGAGTGATCTACAGGTTATAAGAGGTTAATACATATAGCCTGCAAGCCTACCTGGTGTGCAACATTCCCAAGTGTGACCCAAACCATATTCAATGTAATTGAAAATATTTAACAAAACACATTGAAGCATAGATAATATTAACATGTGGTTTTCTAAATAAATGCTCAAAAGCATTCTTATGCATGGTTTAGTGGTCCTCTGTTTCTATTTGAATTTGATGCTACTGATTTATAGAGAACATTTGCTTCCCTTTTTCTGAAAATCAAAACTCTGTTTATTCTTCTGGTCGATAGCATCTCTCCCATTCATTGCAGTTAACATCTGCCATTGTAGTGAGTCATACTACTCTTCTGTTGCCATCTACTATCCTAGAGACTTGCTGCCACCCTGCAACTCAATGCATCAACTCAGCAGCTCAGTTTTATAATCACTGTGCTGAGATCTGGACAAAGTGTTGTTGATGGATTAGAGGTCAAGATCAAAGCTTCACTCTCATTTTTCACCCAACTCAGATCTATGCCTTAGACAGCAGTCACCTTCATCTTTAGCATCAGTTCCATCATCAACTGGGTCCTAACCTCCAGGACCAAATCCACTAACAAGAAGCCCCAACCCTCAAAGGATCCAGTTCAGGACCAAAGGCTCAAATACTAAACCTCTTGTATAGGAGGATGACTTCTGTCCAGCTACAGGTTGTACTAAGTGACCTCAGAAACTCTTTCCCTTTAAGCTAGAAAGAAGAAATTAATTTTTCTTAATTATTATATTTTTACACACAAAACAATTAAAAAGCATTATAGGTTTGGTTTAGTAAAAGTTCATAATCTTGGGGTCAGAAAGATCTGTGTTCAAATGACAGCTCTGAGATTCATTCTGAGATCCTGGGCAACTTACTTAGCTGCTAACACCTAGGGTACCTCCCTGGGACTTTTATTAAATTACAGACATGTTGATGTTTTGATAGAGGGAATTTCAACAGCAAGATTTTCTTACTGATATTGACAAAGTCACGGATGCCTCATATTTATATATTTAAAAATCAAGTTTCATCCTAGAAGAAAAGAAAACCCCAAACTTGCAAATGTTATTGAAAAAGATAAAATAAATATTGTAAAGATTCTGAGCATTCCTTTTATGTAATATCTTATATTTTTAAATAAGAAATAATTGTCATATGATCACCATTAAAGAATTAAACAATGTCAACCCTTAAGTTTTCATAACTACACTTTGTTTTTATTCTAATGCTACAGAAATATTTAATAACAATTTTTAAGCAAAAGTATATGAATAAATTAATGAACTGATTTCTTTATCGTCTTTTCATTCCTTCTCTGTGCTTCCAAATGCTTTCATTCCATATCACAGAAGCATTCTCACTGACCAAGAAAGGGGATCGAAGTGGTTTCTTCAGAGAAATCCTGAAAAATTATGTCTAATGCTTGATAAGCTTTTTGTGTTTGCATTTACTTGGTCATTTGGAGGAATTTTGAAACGTGAAGATGAACATGAAGATGATATCTTGTTTGGCTCAGGGCATGGATTTGCGACTCTCCGGAAACTAACCTATGACTTCGACAACCTTGTTCATGAATTGTTTGGAGGAGATCCACCATATGGTATGTTCTGACACATGCACAGAATTAAACAAAAAAGGGCAAGTAATTTGAACTTTGTTTTCCATTTATTCTAAATCTTACACGAAATCTGTTTATGTTTGAGTATAAATACCTTTTTTAAAATGTTTTGAAACATTTTGAGTTTTTACAGAACTCATTATGACCTCCAACCAATTTTACAGAAGAGTTCAGCAACAACAACCAAAAAACCTAACCATCTTCCTAGCTACCCCATTTCTGTTGAATCTATCCTTTCAGTCACCCAAATTCAAAATGTCATTGTGACACTAGACCCTCTATCATTTTCTATATCTAAGCAGTTGCCAAATCTAATCATTTCTACCTCACCAATAGCTATTACATTCTTCCCCTTCTCTCCACCCACACTATAACCATTCCAATTCAAATTCTCATAATCTTTTGCCTAGATAGTTTAATAACCTATTTATTTAATAACCTAAATCTCTCTCTTTCAAGTTTCTCTTCATCCATCCTTCAAAGAAATTCCAGAAAATGTTTTATTTAACGCTGTGTCTTCTCAATGAGGAGAGGAGGGAACTCAGTTTTAAAAACAAATATTTTTTAAATTGTTTACATGTAACGAGGGAAAAAATAAAATATTAAATTTTAAAGACTTTTTAAAAAAGAGTTTCCAGAGTGATTTTCCTAAATCAAAGCTAACCATGTCATTGTCTTACCCAATCAATTCCTATTTCCTTCAGAATCAAATATAAAATCTTGTTTGGCATTAAAAATTCTTCCCAATCTAGCCCCAGCCTATCATTCCAGGCTACTCATAAATCTGTCCCCCTCATGTAATCTGGTAGCTAATATTTATATGGTTCTTTAAAATTTGAAAAATGCTTTGCATATATTATTTCATAGGCCGAGAAGATGGTGTTATTATTATTATCCCCATTTTATAGATGAGGAAACTGAGGCAGAGAGTGATTTAATGGCATATGACTTCCTCAGGATCATAAACTCATATTTTTTGAACTCAGAGCCTCCTGAATCCAAATTTATCACACGAGCTACTATTCCTTGCTCTACAGCTAAGCAAAACTGACCTAATGATGCTTTCCACATGATGTTCTGCCTCTCATCTCCATGCTTATGCACTGATTATAACACATCTGGTATGCATTCTCTCCTCCCCTCTCCCTTTTTAAATCACTTAGTTAAAAGACTAATGTCAAACTCAATTTTCATGGGAAACCTTTCCTTGACCTCATAACCAAGATCACCAAGACATATAACCTTTCTCAAAAGAACATAAAAATCTTGAAGACAGAGACCATTTTGCTATTGTATTTGTACTCCATTGCCTAGAACAGTTTGGAGCATGTAGTAGGCAATTAGTAAAATGCTTGTTGATTGACAAGTCAATTCTATATATATTGAATCAATGCCTATTTTATATATATATGTATTTTATATATATATATATATATATATATATAAATATATAATATTTTATCATCATTTTTTATTTGGTGTTTAAAGATACACTTTTTTTTTTGGCTGAGGCAATTGGGGTTAAGTGACTTGCTCAAGTTCATACAGCTAGGAAGTGTTCAGTGTCTGAGGCTAGATTTGAATTCAGATCCTCCTGACTTCAGGGCTGGTACTTTATGCACTGTGCTACCTAGCTGCCCAAAGATATACTTTTGATGAATATTTGGTTTTCTATGATTCTGATGATTAATTTAAATAGCATTTACATTTTGTAAATTTAATTATGTAAAAATACATAAATAACCATTGTGATTTATAGTACTTTGAGATATACAAAGTGCTTTACATATATCATCTCATTTCCTTAACATAATTTATATTACAGAGCAACAAGATGGGTATCAAAAAATCATTTTCTTTTTTTTTTTTTATTTTTTGCTGAAGCAGTTGGGGTTAAGTGACTTGCCCAGGGTAACAAGCTAAGAAGTGTTAAGTGTCTGAGGTCAGATTTGAACTCAGGTCCTCCTGACTTCAGGGCTGGTGCTCTATCCACTGTACCATCTAGCTGCCCCCCCCAAAAAAAATCATTTTCAAGTGTGTATTCTATAGTTTCTGAAGTACATGCTATCAATGAACCTTGGAAGGAAGTACAGCACACTGGAGGTACATGTGTGCTCTGGACTGAAGGGATGCTTGGTTTAAATCCTACTTGATGTCTCTGTGAATAAAACTCTGGGCTTATGCATACACCTGAGTTGAAATCTCTCCTCAGGCCTGTTCTACCTATACAATCCTTAATCACTTAATCTCCTTTTGCCTCAGTAAAATGAGGATGATAATAGCAATCTCCCAGAGATACTGAAATGATCAGATGAGATATTTGCAATGTCTTTAACTCAGTGCTTCACACATAGTAGGCACTATATATTAGCTATTATTGTTGTTGTTCATGCTTAATAGAGTAAGGAGTTGAATCTTTGGGGGCCTCAGTTTCCTCAATTATAAAATGAGTGGGTTGGACTAGATGGCCTCCATGGGCCCTGACAACTATAGATCTCTACTTCCATGATATTTTTAATTGTTTTTGCCTCTTTCAAATATTGTTAGGTATCCGCTTGCCAACAGGAGAACGTACAATCTTTGCTTATTTTGTGGATTTTCAGAATTGTGATTTCATACCTTGGTCAAATTTAATTCCTAATTCAGAAAGTTTAATTCACGGTAAGATTAATTATGATATTCTGTATAATTATCTAGCATTTATACAGTGCTTTAAGGTTTGCAAACCACTTTTAAAATAAGATCTTTTTGTCCTCATAACATTGTGCTTTTACTATACCCATTTTACAGATAAGAGAACTGAGGTAGACAGAAAAAGATCTTGCCTAAGATCACATAGCTAGTTACATGTCTGAGGCTTGATTTGAACTTAATTCTTCCTGACTCTAGGGCCAGTGTTCTATCCATTGCCTCACCTAGATTTTGTTCTATTTATTGCCAAGAATACTAAATTAATAACTCTAAAATTTTAGAATTACATCTATAAAGAAATTGTTTGATATCTCTGTATACAAAACTAATTGTTAAGGTTTTTTTGTTTTGTTTTTAACTTGGATATGCTTAAAATGTTATATTCTAATAAGTCTAGCTTATGCCTAGAAGCCTTCTGACTAAAGCAAGTTATAAAGCATTAAGGTTTCTTGGGCAGTTAGTTGGTGTAGTGGATAGAACACTAACCCTGAAGTCAGGAGAACCTGAATTCAAATCTGACCTCAGACATGTAACACTTCCTGGCTGTGTGATCCTGGGCAAGTCAATTTATCCCAATTGTCTCAGCAAAACAAACAAACAAAACAAAACAAAAACAACCATCAAGGGTTCTTTAGGGAATTGACAGTTGATTTATGACATTATAAAATTGGGGTAGATATGCCTCATGGTTTGAATACTCAACAAGCAAGACCACAATTGGCAGTAGGATATGGAATATGAATCACACTTTAATCAGGTACAGAGGGTACAGAGACAAGTGGTAAAAGGGCCAAAGAGGCAGTTGACATGGGGAGAGGGGGTGGAAGACAGGTTATTGTAGGGAAGAGGATGATCAGAGAGAGAGGCAGGGGAGAGAGAGACAGAAGTTTAGCAAAGTCTCTTAGCACTCAAACTAGTTGGGAATGACCTGAATCTGAAGGGATTCCTTCCATAAGGATTTTTGATAACAAACTAAGGTATAGGAAGGGTAGGTTATCCCATTGAACTTCTCACTCTAAATATGGTATAAAACAATTGGAGATGTGTTTTAGATTTCGATTTAAAAAGTTATTGAAACTAGCTAATACTTAATTCGTGAAATGTTACATTGAGATTTTATATTACTTGAACTCTTACTCTGAATTATGTCATTTATTTAGATTTATTTAACTATTACAAGTAACTGTAATTATAAATAATTAGTATAATAGCATGCTAATAATACAATATTTCTTTGGGAAGTACTAGATGAACAAGCAGCAAAAGCAATTAAAAAGAGTAGACTATTATTTGATAAATCCAAGAAGTTAAATTAGCTAAGAAAAGAATTCCTTTTTATTTTCACAAGAAATGCTAGAAAAACTAACAATTGTTTGTAGAAATTATCTTAGGCCATATTCTTCAAAAAGCTCAATATGTTGGCATAATATAAAAGATAACATAAACAAAAGGTATCAGATGAGAACAAAAGGAAATATCTTTTATATTTATGGCTATGGGAAAAATACTCAGCCATTCAAAAGAGAAAAGAATTCAGAAAAAAATATGAATTTTAGTTACATAAAACTAAAAAAAAACTTTTACACAAATAATCAACAAAGAATAAAAAGAGAAATTGTAGTGAAAAAATATGTCTGAATTAATATTATTTTTAAAAATCTAAAATCTGAGATGCTTAAGAAGTTTATAGAACTATCTAACACCTAGTCATTCCTCTAGAGATAAATGGTCAAAGGAAATAAAAGTTTTCAAAAGAAGAATTGCAAACCATAAATAACCCTATGAAAACATGGTCTGGATTACTAAAAGAAAATCAAATCAAAGATAAAAGAAATGCAAATAAAAATAACTTGAGATTTTAAAACTGGCAATGACAGAAAATAGGAATAGCAAAGATTTGTGGGAGACACACTAATGAACTGTTGGTGAAGTTGTGAATTGATTCAACCATTCTTCAATGCAATTTGGAATTATGTTTTTAAAAAATATCATGAAGTTTCCACATTAATCCTCTTTCCCAGTCATTCCACTATTGAGTACAAAGAAAGTCAAAGACATATTCAAAAGTAAAACATATGTCACAATATTCTAAGCAGTACTTTTGTTGTAGCACAGAATTAGATACAAAGTAAATATCCATTATTGGGGAATGACCAAAAAACAAGGGCATGTGAACTTAGTGGAGTATTATCATGCAATATAATTCAAGGAATCAGAGAAATGTAGAAAGATTGTTACTAGCTACCATACAATGAAACAATCAGAACTAAAAACTGCATTCATGACTACAACAATGTAAAAGAAATGATCACAAAAAAAAGGAAGCTTAATGCTAAGTAAATGAAAATCCAGTAAAAATCTTGGAGATGAAGTGGAAAAAAAATTTGTTCCACGAAGTAGGGATTACTAGCACAAAATGTTACATGCATGATACAGTCCATGTATGCAGACTAGTTTCTGATTTAGGAATAGATTATTCCTGCACTAGACAGCCAATTAATATTTATTAAGTGCTAGGCACTGTACTAGTCCCTAATGAAAGTCTTGAACTCCCCCCCAAAATAATTTCAATAATATTTATTAAACAGCTAATATGTGCCAGGTACTATATCCTAATATCTGATAGATATTTTATACCCTTCCCAAAATATTTTTCAATAATAATAATAAATATTAAGTTCCTATTATGTGCCAAGCACTATGCTAATCCCAGATGGAGATCTTGTATCTATCTCTCCGCCCTAAAAATAAATCATCTTCTCCCAAAAGAAACCTGAAGAAGATATATGTAGACTGGTGCTATGAAGCTACTCTTTCTTCCAAGACCCTCCACACTAACATGAAAATTATTAGTAAAACGAAAAGGTAAATGAAAATGCTAATGTCATTGCCTTCTACCTTACCCACATACTTACCTTAATATTTATCTGCCAATGACAAAAATACCTGTCTTTGCTCCAGCATGTAATCCTCACTTGCTTATATAGGCATAGAATTAACTGCCTCCTACAAGATTGTTTCACAGAAAAGTGTTGCTTTCCCACAACTACTTAACAATGTCAAGTAAAAAGGTCAATATTTCATAGAAACAGGGCAATAGGGAGCAGCACAAGTCAAGATTAAAAATACTATTTAATTGGATAGTATTTCTAGCTGACATTTTCCCTTTGCTTTCCAATACACTGTTGCCCCAGAAGGTGGAACAAGAATACCTCAGGATATTCTTTAGACAAATGGATAGATAAGATACCACAAAGAAATGCCTTAGATGAAAAAAAGTCACCAAAATGGTATAGAGTCCATGACTTCAGGAGAAATTTCCTTTCCAGTTATATATATACTATTTTCTATTCTTTCAGAAATTACTTGGATATTTAAAAATGAGGTTTATGTGGCTTTTTACCCTAGAAACAGATTTAAAATATACCCCAAAATCACTTTTTCTTTTTTCTTTTTAAATTTAGGATCTTCATACAGATCTGGTTTTCAAGCATCCCTGGATATGATCAAGCATAATCATAATATAGAGTTTAATCATCATTTTGCTACTAGAGATTCAGTATCTTACTCCTTTTTGATGAGTCTTTTTATAAAGAACAAATATCCTGTACTAATTGCAGGTATTAATAAAAACAAATTAGAATAAAACAAAACTATAGCCAATGCTAATAAGTAGTTTAATGTAAGTGATTTAAAATACTATTGTGATTTAATGACATATTTTATAAATACAGCTTCAGACATTCATATTTGTGTTTACTTGAAAAGGTTAAAATGTTATATTTATTGAATTAGGCGTAATAATTCATTTGTCTCTAGAAAACCTATTAATTAAATCTATGGTGCTTTAATTTCCTCAAAATTGCTATTTTGAAAGCTGATATCTTAGTTTGCATAGGACTTTTCAAGACCCATTAATATTTCATCTATAGTTGTCAGAAAATGAATATAAGGGTTTATATTTTTTGGCCCTTCTCCAATTTCTCTGGTTTTTACATGATCTTTCAAATATTATTAATAGTAGCTAAGAAATCGTATCTTTCAGCTCTTTCAGGATCCCTGTATATAGGTCATCAAGGAGAGATCACTGGAATTCATTCTGGATAAGAAAGTGCTTTCCGTACTTATCTTAAATATCAATTCCCTGTTAGTTATTTTTCTTCTAACAGTCCTGTATCTCCAACTGCCTGATGGACCATCTCAGTTCTATGTCCTTAAACTCAGCATTCAAAAACTGAACTCATTTTCTTTCTCCCTAAGTCCTCCCTTTCGTCTGTTTTTTTTAATTATTATTAATGTCAAGGTCACTACCATGCTCATAGTCATTCCCATTATCAACAGTTATTATCCTTGACTTCTACCTTACACTTACTCCATATATCCTATCTATTGTTGAGTCCTGTCATTTCTGCACTCACACCATATCCTGTTCATATAGCCTCAACCCTAGTAAAAAGCCAGTATTACTGAATTTCTGTACTATGACAGTAATCTTCTGGATGTTCTCCTTGCTACATGTCAGTGCCATTCCAAACCATCAATTGCCAAAATAGGTCTTTTAAGCACAAGAATGGCCATATCATTGCCCATCTCAATAAATTAAGCACAACAAAATATGTAAAATATAGTTTTAGAGGGCATGAAAAAAAACTTTAGAGTAAATGTCTGCTATCTTAGGTGGCAAGAGGAGAAGTTGGAAACAGTCACTGCATATTTGGTATATAATTAATAATGAGATTGACCTACAAAATTGCCAGAGCTAGCTCAGTGTTTGTGAAGCTTTGAAGGAAAGTGCAGGAGAGCAAAGTTATTAGACTGGCTAACAAACTAATGGTCTACAGAGCCATTGTGCTGACCCTATTGCTGTATGCCTGTGACACCTGAACAGAACACCAGCACCATGCCAGAAAACTGAAGTGCTCCCATTTCAATTGTCTTAGGAAGATTCTGAAGATCACCTGGCAGGATAAAATGCCAGATGCTGAGGTCCTTTCTTGAACTAACCTGCCAAGCATTCCAACTCTAGTGCAGAGAGCTCAATTCTGTTGGTCTGACCACATTGATCAAATGTCAAATGTATGTTGCCAAAAAAATTATTTTATGGGGAACTCACACAAGACAAGTGCTCATGAGGTGGTCAGAAAAGGCGATACAGGGACACTCTCAAGGTCTCTCTTAACTTTAGAATTGATTGTATGACATGGGAGACACTTATACAGGATCATCCAGCATGCCATACCCTAATCAGAGAAGATGCTGTGCTTTGTGAGCAAAGCAGAATTGAACTAGTTTAGAAGAAACACAAAATGTACAAAGTTAGAGAAGCTACCCCAAAAGTCATAGGGACTGTTTCTGTCTGACATGTGGCAGAACACTCCCTGATTATATTGATCTGCTTAACCACAATTATACACACTGTAACTCAACTCTAACAGAAGTAATGTCATTTCGGTCCTCTTCAAGAACGAAGGACAGCAATCAACACCTATTCTCCCAAATTCAAAGTCATCAAACACCAGAGATCCACAAACAACCATTCTGGCTACTAAAAACTGGAATAGTTACAGCACCAATGCAATCAACCCTTAGTTTCTTCAGTCTCTGGACTCCAACTTGGGTAGCCATTTCATCTCCTTATGGTCTTGAAATGCTCTCTCTTGCTGCTGCTGTCCTTATTACTCTTTCTATCACCCATTCCCATAAGAATGTCTTTGTTTCTTCCTTGGGTAATACTTTTTCAAAAAAAAAAACTATATCAACCAGAAACATGTACAAACAAGCCCAAAATATTTCTTCTTGACAAAAGGAGTCTATAAAGCAAATAAGGGCTTCTATTAATGTCCCTGCTTGTATTTCCTTTCTACAAATATCTTCACATAGCTGCCAAAGTAATTTTCCTAAAGTGCAGATAAAATCATATCATTTCTCTACTCAAACACTGATGTCTCCCTACTGCCTCGCCTTTAAGATCAAATATAAACTCTTGGTCTTTAAAGCCATTCACAACCTGGTCCCAACCCACTCTTTCAAAAATATATCTTTTCACTTCCTTCATTCTCCATCCAGCCATCTTGTTCCTTACATATAACATTCTTCTTATCTTTCTGGCTATTCCGAAGCCCAATATGTATTTCCATATTATCGCAGTCTTAGAATCTTTTTTTCCTTCAAAATTTGGCTCAAACTACATCTTCCATGTAAAGCCTTTCCCAATCAAATGAACTCCACCTCCAACAAAAATCATTTTGAATTTATTTTTAAATATTAAGAAGCATTGTCTTAATATTTCCAAAAGAAGGATCACAAGATTTTGCCTTCTATGACTGTCATTGTAATCCACAAACCTAATGACCCTAGGCTTCTTCTGTCTCCCTTGCTATTATATTTCACTTGACAGTATTTCAGATCTTGTCACTCCATTCCTTCTTTGCTGCTTCCAATCTGTTATTCATCTGCCAGAAGAAAGCTGACAACCAAAGTTTAATTTTGCACACAGAGGGCTATCAAGGAATTGTAAACTCATCAAAAAGGATTTTTTTACACTTAGTCCAAAGTCTATAATTGATTTGGTTCATTAGAGATATTTGGGCTTTTTCCACACCTGGTTACACTATACTACACTACAAGAATATCAGCATCTTTTCACTGCCTCAAGGTAGGCAATGGAAGGGAGGAGTAATCAATTTATTTAACTCTATCTACCTCTTATAATTGTTATTATTATACTAATGTTTTAGGGGTTCTTAGAGTCAATCATATTTTGCTCATAACATTGTCCTTCATTTAGATTTATGCTATATTCGTCATGGTAACAAATAATTCCTGTTCTTCCTTCCTTATAATGCTGATTTTTGTAGGATGAAATCATTTTGGAAATCACTTTTAAAAGTAGAAAGAAATATACACAAAAAGTGTTATTATATGTTTACATTTAAATTATTCTATAGATAAAAAAGGGGGGCTTTGGATTTATCCACTAAAATTGAGGAATCTGGAAAATTCTGGCAAATTAATCTGAAATGAAAACCTATTCTCACTTATTCACTCATAAGCAGTTCAATTAGTTTTGAGGGCTCATGGTAAGCCTCTGATCTTAACTTTTCTTAATCATTCTATCACAAAATAGATATGAAAAGGGCTATAATAAAGGCAAGGAAAGTCCTTCACATGGAGTTGAGATGCAAAAAAATTTAAAAGATACCTTGACTGTTCCCAGCTTTCCATGCTATTAAAAGAGGAATAACCAATTTTATATTCTTGCCTTCAACATAAAATTAGATCATTCTGGATGTTGAGTATTGATTATTAAATTAAGTTAAAATAATGAGAAAGTTTCTAAAAATCTCTTTGGTCATTTTCTTAGGTTAAAAAAATCTAACTTATCATATTCTTTTTTTTTCTTTTAGGAGAGTCTGGCGTTGGGAAGTCTGCTGTAATTAACCAAATGCTTGAGAGACTTCAGGGCTCAGGGGAATTACAGATAAAATATGGAACTCTTTTAGGAGAAGTTTTTTTGTATAAGAGAAGAAGAAAATCAAGGTTGTATATGTTAAGCTCTAATATTGCTTATCTTGCAAAAAAAATTCATATATATGTATGTGAAAATCCAGATTAATCAAAAAATTTAGTTTTTTCCCACAATTTTCAGATTCCTTTACATTATAAGCATCTTTTATATATTTAGAATAATATTCAGTTTATAAAAATTTATTTTATAGTCATCTTTTTAGAGATTATGTTACATAAAGCAAGGTATATCTCTAAGTTTCATTTATATTTATTTAGATATCGATAGGAATCATAGGATTTTAGACCTTTAATAGAAACTGATGCTCACTGAAGTTAAATGACTTGACCAAGATGAAGTAATATGTGCAAAAATCAGTGCATACAATTAGGTTTAAATCAATATAAATGCTTGCAGAAGCACTCATAATACAGCATCTAATAACTTGTGATGTAATAATAATAATAATAATAAGAAGAAGAAGAAGAAAAACAAACTTTCTAGTTTTGCATCTTTAAGATCTATTCATGGAACTGTTGCTTTGTCTCTTTGCTTCAAATATCCTGTCTGTAAGATAAATATGGTATATCCTTGCAATCTTCTTAGAAAGAATGTTCTGAAATTAATCTTCAATTAGATGTACTGGGAATGAATGGGTTGTTATAAGAAAATGCAAAGATGTCTAAAGCATCTTTCTGTGTCCCAAATGGAAGAGGAAAAAATCAACACTGAGCAGAAAAGAGATATGAATTAAATTGTTTTAAAATAAGAGGAGACTCTGCTTTGGAATGCTGGCTGACTGCTCCCATATAGCTTCCCTCTATAGGGGAATTGGCAGGGTCACTTCAGAGTAATTGGAGCTCATTTTCTGTCACAGAAGTTGAAATCTGAAATGAATGGTGGTCATGTCCATTCTCCAGCTGAGAATGCAACCAGAACTCATATTTTATCTTCTGAGATAGGACCCCCTTCTCCCTTTCTTAGAAAGAAAAATAGAGAGCAAATTAGCCAACTTTTCTTCCAATGGAAGACTTTGGCAGAAGCCAAATCCAAATCAAATCACAAAGGAAAAAAATCATTAATGAGTTGGGCTACTATTTATACTGCTATTATGAAAGATAATCAAGACATCCTACTTAAAGACATATATTACCTAGGTATCTGTCTATAATAGTGTTGGCCATACTTACATCTTTATGGTTTTAAAGAATGTAAAAAGTACAATATAAACAACCTTATAAAGAGGAAACTTTTTATTGATTATCTTTTCAAAATGGAGGATTTGTGGAAATATAAGATATGTTATGCACTACTTGTTAGATGGAAAAATCAAAGTCATAGTGAAGAAATCCTTGATTTGAAAATACTTCTGAGCTGGAATAGATTCCTTTTATTCTGAAAAATCACATGGGTAATCAAGAGAAAAAAATTATTAGAAAATTTAAATTATTAGAAAAGAATCACATATGTATATTTGTGTATATTATATAAAACACTTCTAAAGTATTATAAATTACCAAGTAGTGAAACTTTCATTGCTAATGAGAATTATGTTAACTATATCATTGTAAATATATATATATATATATATATATATATATATATATATATATATACCATTCTCTAATATGAGTTAAAAACAAAATCATAATCTCCTGTTTTCATTATCTGGGTAGATCTTTTTACACATTTATTAATAGAAATAATTTTTAAAATAGAAAAACAAAGTGACATTCCCTAACTTTGGAGTCAACAAAATCAAGGTTCACCTTCATGTCTAATAAACGTTGGCTCTCTAACTATGATCAAGTCCCTTACTCCCTCCAGAAATGTAACAGAACCAGTTCTAAGTGCTTAGTAAGAATTGCTATTAAATTTTCAGTATGATTCCTAACTTTTAAAAGTTAGCAATCAATACAAATTAGAGCTTGATTTAATGTTGTATGGATTTTTTAAGACTTAAAAAAAATGCTGATAATGCAGAATAGACTTTAAAATGGACTTCCATATATTCTTTTGGGGGGAATACCTGGTTGTTAAACATTTCCCAGCATTCTTCAATTTTGCTCTATAAAAATTGCTTGAACTCTGCAAAATGGCTTTAAAAATATCAGGGGAAAGACTGCCAACCAGGTCACTATAAGCTAATAATATTAATAACTACAGACATTTACCTCATACTTTAAGATAAAAAAGGTGCTTTGTACCAATTATCTTATTTGAGCCTCACAATACTCTTGTTTCTGTAGGACTAAATAACTGACAAGGACTAATGATTTCAGATGTACTAATTTTTGATCTGTTTCTGTGGTGGAACTTCCTAATGCTAGGCATTTTCACATTGATGAAATGACAGATTTAGATCCCCTCTGTTCACCCTTCCCCCCAAAGCAATTTAAATGAGTTAATCCTGACCTTTTTTTTTTTTTTTTTAACAGCCTACAAGACAATCTCTCCTTGTTAATTTCAGACAGCTTTAAGACACCAAGAGATTTAGGTATGTGTAGAAACTGAGATAAATGCAATGAAATAAACAGTAGCAGTCACTTCCTACTCTACCAAGGTGCAAATCATTTACCATCAGGGGCATACAATTTAGGAGTTTTAGAACAAATGATTCTATTTTAGTCACTGATTATGATTAGACAATATTATGTCACTAAAGTTTTCAGATGATATTAAAATTTTCATGGTCTTAATTGATTATATTAATGTCTCAAAAATAACTAAAACATATTCATTAATGAAAGTCATTTTGGTCCTGTCTCCAAAGTCATGGTGACTGACTTGGGCAAGGGAAGATTATCCCTATTCATGAGAAGCTCTTTAAGGATGCCAAAGTTCTGAAGGAAAGTAGAGCTTTCTTTATTCCTTGATGACTTCTAAGTGTAAAAATCCAATGAACTTGTTTGTTAATTCATGGCAATTAGGAACATTTTCCTTAAAATTAATAAGGTTTATTTTTAGTTATTTTATTTTGAAGTTTTTTCTCCTCATATCTCTCTCCTTCTACCATTAGGAAAACAGGAAACACACAAACTCTGTTACAGACATGTATAACCAAAATAAATTCCTTCATTGACCATAAATCAAAATATATGTGTGTATAGACACACAAACATATGTATTCACACACAAGAGCTTGAGGCATATATGTGTGTATATATATACATATATACATGAATATATGTGGAAAGTATATTTCACCTTGAGTGCTCTGGAATTATAGTTATTCATAATTCATCACAGTTCCTATCTTTTTAGTTGTTTGTCTTTATATTATTGTTATTATATAAATTGTTCTTTGATTCTGCTCTGTTTGTGTCATTTCATCATTGTTCAGTTGTTTTTCAGTTGTATCTAATCTTCATGATCCCATTTGAGGTTTTCTTGAAAGAAATACTAGAGTATTTGCCATTTCCTTCTCCACCTCATTTTACAGATGAGAAAACAGGCTTACAAGGTTAAGTGATGTGGCCAGGCTCACATAGCTAGTAAATGTTTGAAAGTCAGATTTGAAATTAGGAAGAAGATTCTTCCTGATTTCAGACCTAGAACTCTATTCTCTATGCCTTCTAGTTAAGTACTTACTAATACTTAAAAACTCTGATCGAGGCAATGACTAACTATATCTCCAGAGGCCCTATAATGAACAATGCTCTCAACATCCTGACAGGTGATGGTCTTGAATTGCATAAAATCATACATTTCTGTACATGGCTACTTTGTGAATTTTTTTGTCTCATCTCTGCAACCTGGTTTTCCTATCTTCTCCTATCTTACCAAGTACTTCTTAAGCTTGGTGCTTTCTCTCTGAAATTATCTCCAATTTATCTTATGTGTATCTTGTTTGTGCATAGTTGTTTCCCTATTAACTCTACTATTATACTATGAACAACATGAGAACATATACTTTTTTTTTGCTTTTATTTGTATTTCTAGAGCTGAGCAAAGAAACATTCTCTTCAAGTCTTCTACATTTCCCCAATCCTCCTCTCCTTCAATTGAAAACATTTACCTCTAACTTTACTGAGAAAATTGAAGCAATTCCCTTTGAGCTCTCTCTCTCTAACTTTATCTTTATCTCAAAATCCCTTAATATCCTCTATTTCCCTCCTTGATTTTCCCAGATTCTGTCAGTGATGTGGCCCTTCTTCTTGCTCAAGTCAATTCTTCTACATGTGTGATCTCTCTTCTTCAAGGATTGAAACTTGTCATCCTCTCCCTTTTTTCCTCTATTGATTCCTTCCCTTCTGCCTCTAAATGCATTATTTTTTTATTTTGCTCCCCATCTCTAAAAAAACCTTCATAAAAATGTAATAGTTCTACAAAATGTCATTCTGCATCCCTCCTTTTGTTAACCAAACTCCTAGGAAAAAAAATCATCTGCAACTTTTTGCCTCAATTCTTTGCTTCTGATCTTAGCACTAAGTAAAAGTGTTTTCTGCAAATTTTCCAGTGATGTCCTAATTGCCAAAGCTGATAGCCCTTTTTCAGTCTTCATCCTTCTTGAACTCTCTGTTGTCATTATTTAACAAATTTTCATACTGGATACTGATCTCTTTGGGCTTTTATGATAGTTTTCTCTCCCTGTTATTCTACCTGTCTGACTACTTCTTTTCAATCCCCTTTGCTGAGTCATCACTCTTAAGTGTTCTTCAAATCTCTGGCACTCTGGTCATCTCTCTGTACTCTCTTTTTCTTGGGAATCACATCAGCTCTTCTGGGTTTAGTTGTTATTTTTATGCTAATGACTTAATTCTATGTATCTATCCCCAATCTATACCCAGAGCTTCAGTCCTGCATCACCAGTACTTAATAGACATTTCAAAAGAGATTCCCATAAGCATGTCAAATTCAAAATGCCCAAAGTAGAAGTCATCATCCTTTCCCCAAAACAGCTCTCTTTCAAACATCACTATTTATATCAAATGAATCACATATTTTTAGTTTCCTAGGTTTATAACTTCAACTTATTGAGTTGCAAAATCTTGCCATTTCTACATTCACAATATATCTCATATCTGATTCCTTCTCTCTACCCGACTATCCCCTGAGTTTGGACTCATCACCTCTTGCTTAGAGTATTGAAAAGCTTCCAAGTTGGTTTCCTTGATTCTGATGTTTTCTTACTGTTGTTAATCTTTTCGTAGTTGCCAAAATGTTCTTCCTTAAGTACATATCTGACTTTGTCACTCCTCTACTCAGTAAATCCCAATGTCTTTTTTTAATTTTTGAAGCTCTTCACAACCTGGTCCCAACCTATCTTTCCAGCCTCATTGTACCTTCTTTCCCTGCCCAACCTTTGCAAGCCAGTCAATTTGGTCTTCTTTCTGGGGACAAAGATAAATGGAGGAAAAGGGAAGCAAAAAAGATCACTACAAAATTTTGAGCCTAAGTGGTTGAAAACATAGGATTCCCTAAAAGAAATGAGAAGTTGGGAAGAGGGATAAGTTGAGGGAAGAGCTTGGCAGCAAGAGACAGTGGAAAGAATATTATTTCTTTAGTCAAAGAGCTTGGGGCCAATTACCACCCTTGATGCTTAGTATCTATGTGACCTTGGAAAAATCACTTGTCTTCCACAGACCTTCATTTACTTCTCTACATAATGACAAGATTGGCTTTTGAGATCCCCTCCCCGATCTAGATCAATGTGCCTGCAAGCCTACTATGAGTTTGATTCTTAACATGTTGAGTTTAAGGTACTAGTAAGGCAAATAATAAGAAGCTAAAGATAGTAAAATGGACCTTGAGTAGAGATTACATTAAATATATGGAATTAGTATGTGGATATAAGTATATAGACATACACATATTTATATATGTTTATATATTAAAATTTATATATTGTTGTCATCTGTTGTTGTTTATCCTTCTTTCTCAAAGAAAACTATGACATCAGGGACCTGCAAGTAAATTAAATTTAAGTGAGGATGGACTGTGCAAAGTCACCAGGCTCACTTTCTCCTCCTCTCCAGAGTCATCTGGCCAGATATAGATCAGGTGGCTGGGGATGGCCCTGGATACAATGAGAGACTTTGTTTCTTTCATCTAAAGGTTTTTCCCAGGACTTAGTTTGACTAAGGCTGTACCCATTCAGTGATTAAAGCTAAATAAGCCACTGTTGATCAGAGAAATACAAATTAAGACAACTCTGAGATACCATTACACACTTGTCAGATTGGCTAAGATGACAGGAAAAAAATAATGATGAATGTTGGAGGGGATGCGGGAAAACTGGGACACTGATGCATTGTTGGTGGAGTTGTGAACAAATACAGCAATTCTGGACAGCATTCTGGAATTATGCCCAGAAAATTATCAAACTGTGCATACCCTTTGATCCAGCAGAGGGCTTATACCCCAAAGAGATACTAAAGAAGGGAAAGGGACCTGTGTGTGCCAAAATGTTTGTGGCAGCCCTGTTTGTAGTGGCTAGAAACTGGAAACTGAGTGGATGCCCATCAATTGGAGAATGGCTGGGTAAATTGTGGTATATGAATGTTATGGAATATTATTGTTCTGTAAGAAATGACCAGCGGGATGAATCTAGAGAGGCTTGGAGAGACTTACATGAACTGATGCTGAGTGAAATGAGCAGAACCAGGAGATCATTATATACTTCAACAACGATACTATATGAGGATGTATTCTGATAGAAGTGGATTTCTTCAACAAAGAGAAGATCTAACTCAAGTTTCAATTGATCAATGATGGATAGAAGCAGCTACACCCAAAGAAAGAACACTGGGAAATGAATGTAAACTGTTTGCATTCTTGCTTTTCTTCCCGGGTTATTTTTACCTTCTGAAGCCGATTCTTCCTGTGCAACAAGAGAACTGTTCAGTTCTGCACACATATATTGTATCTAGGATGTACCGTGACCTATTTAATACATATAGGACTGCTTGCCATCTGGGGAGGGGGTGAAGGGAGAGAGGGGAAAAGTCAGAACAGAAGTGAGTGCAAGGGATAATGTTGTAAAAAATTACCCTGGCATGGGTTTTGTCAATATGAAGTTATAATTATTAAAAACAACAACAACAACAAAAGAAAGCTAAATAAGAAATGAAGCAAAGAATAGCCTCTCTTACCTAGTAAAAGAAATTTCAATCTATAAAACAGCACCCTCAGGATTTCTGATTTTCTTCCCTGATCTAGACAACCATGATTGAGCTCTGTCAGTCATTCCTGACTCTCCTTCATCTTCTATATATCAAAGTAGACGTTGGATGCTACCACTTTTACACAATTCTTTCCACTTTGTTGCATCTCAGTAGTGGACTGAGATTCCTCATTCTCTCATCTTGAACTATTGCAACTGTCCTAGTGGGTTTCCCTACCTCAGCTATCCTTCCCTGCCATTAGATCCTTCACTTCACTGCCAGATTATGTCATTCCTCTCCTCAAAGTCTTTTGGTGGCTCCCTTTTGCTGACAAAATCAAACTTCCTACTTTGTTATACAGGAACCACCAAATCTGACACTTTCCCCCTCACCATTTTTTCAGTCTTAAGACACTCTACTTTTCTCATTTTGTCGTCTAGACAAATTGATGAATTCCTTTTGTTCATTCCTAATTCTGCCTTTGTTCATTCCTGATCTGGCTTTTCTTTCTACCCATTCAATCTTGACCTGTTGAAATCTTATCTTTTAATCTTCAAGACCAAGTTCAAATGTCATCTTCTCCATAAATCCTATCAATCCAAAAAAAAAATTGTTTTTTTACTTAAATCTCATGTACAAATTTGTTTGGACCTCTCATGAGCACTTATCATTTTCTGTCATAGTCTTTTTATCTGCCTCTAATTTCCCAAAATTCTAAGCTCAGTGATTGCTATGACTATGTGCTATGGCTTAGTAGGCACTTAATCTGTTTTTATCTGAAGAGCAAAGATATTTCCTCAGAATTTCGATGTTTATTTGTGTCTAGCTTTCCTGGGAGAAGATCATCATTGGATTAAAGATGAAGAAAGTGAAGAAATTCATACTAAACCTGAAAAAAACATTATTGTGTCCACAATAAAATTTAGTGCTAATACAACTGCTGGCAAAACCCAAGAGTTGATTCTTAAGAAATTGATACGAAAAGCTAAAAACGTTTATGGAGCACCACAAAATAGCCAGGTAAGAATTCCCCCTCTCCTCTCCTTTAGATTATCATATCAATACTATTGAAGGACTAGTACTACTATATTTTTTAAAAATAATAATAATAATAACAGTAATAACAAATAACATTTAGGGAGAACTTACTATACCACACTTTTACTGTGCAAAGTGTATTTACAATTATTATTTAAATTTTATTCCCACAACAATTCTGGCCTAGTGATCAGGATTCTTTATCTTTTAAATAAGGATAATAATAATAATAGCACCTCCATTCTAGGCTTGTTATGAGGATCAAATGAGAATTTTGTTGTTATTCAGTTATTTTTCAGTTCTGTTCAGTTTTTTCATAATCCCATTTGGGGTTTTTTTGGCAAAGATACTGGAAAGTGTGCCTTTTCCTTCTTCAGCTCATTCGACAGATGAGGAAACTGAAACAGTTAAGTGACCTGCTCAAAATCACACAGCTATTAAGTGTCTAAGGCTGGATTTTAACTAAAGAAAATGAGTGTTCTTAACTCTAGGCCCACCACTCTATCTACTGCACTATCTAGCTAACTCTCAAATGAGATAATACGTATAAAAGTATTTTGTAAATCTTAAACTTCTACATAAATGCTAACTGCTCTTTTTATTATATCTTTATTATAACTAAGAATCCCCATATCTAATACACAATTTAAAAATTTGAGTGAGAGTATATGATAGAAGGAAAGACTGAAATTAAAAGTAGGTGACAGGATTGTCACCTGCTAATGCTTTTTTTTTTCATCACCTTTTTTCTCTTGTTTATGTGACCAGTAATAAGAAGCAAAGAGACTAATGATACCTGGATCCTGACCTAAATTGCAAAAAGTAGGCTTACTATAACTTCATAAACTCCTGCTTTCTAAGTAGATGGTGCTAAAAATGCCAACCAATGTACTGGGACAGTCCCAAGTGTGTCTGTCCTACCTCTGCCTTTAAACAAACCCAAATCACTTGCAAAAACACTAAATTTGCTTGGAGTAAAAATATTTGATCCATAAGGTGACTGAATCTCCCCACTGGGGTTATGAGTCTCCTCCTGTGCTAGCTGAAGTCAGCTGCTACCAAAATTATTACACAATTAAGACCAATTACGATTTCTGGAGACAGAATGAAAAAGGAAAATGAGTTTTTACAGAATGGTTTAAAAATCTAGGAAATCAAGTCTCAGTATGTCATACATACAAAAATTATGTGACAGTGTATATAGAGTGTGGACCTCTCACCCATAATCTATACATATGTATGACACAAGTAAGACTTGAATTCCGGTCTTTCTGTCTGTAAGTCTATGACACTTTCTGCTTTAAGTTGAAGAAAAGGTGTGGTTCTGAATTGGTAGAAAAATATCCTCACCTGGAAGTTTCCTATCCCATTGAAATCACAGGTATAGTTGAGGGGAGGGGAGGAAGTTAAGCTTTTTTGTGTTACTTTTCACATGAAGAACTACAGAAATATTTTAAAGAAAAATTTGATTTTTCTCCCATTGGATGCCAAAATTCCTGGTTGTCTTTGTAGCTAGATGATCCATGTCTAGCAAGTAGTTTTGTCCATGAGTAATACAGTCTATATGTTATATGTTTTTGGTCACAAATCATTTAAATAAAGGTGAATGGAGCTTCTGTTTTTAAAAAAAATGCTCTCTATCATTCATTCTCTACAAAATTCCAACTTCACCTGTTGTATTTTAATAATAATAATAGCTAATATATATGCTTTAAGGTTTACAAAGCTTTTCACATATATTATTCCATTTGATCCCCAAAACAGTACTGTGAAGTAGTTGCTATTATTTTTACTTTACAGGTGAAGAAAATAAATTTCAGAGGGGCTTCCTGAGGATTCTACATCTAATAAAGGGTCTGAAATCAGCTCTTTTTTATTTCAACTCTAATATAGCATCCACCATACCCCACATCTGGATGAGCCCCCTCATACTTCTGAGTGGTCCAGATACACATGAAACTTTAATTGAAACAAGATAAAGGAAAATGCAATAAAGCATAGATAATGTGAATTTGTATTTTCTAAGTTGATATGCAAACCACAGAAATCTGTTTCTTGTGATAAATGAAAAGCCTGAGAGACAGTTTGGAGATAATTACTAATCAATTTATTAATTAAGCTAGCTGAAAATAAATTGATAATTAATGATTTTTCTATAACCAAAGACACCTAATAGAGATACTAAATGTCTTAAATATTTTTAGAAAAGGGGGATGGTCCTGACAGGTAAAAATCAATCCTGATTGATGAACAATTAATGAAGAGATAGACATATTAATGAGGAAGTAGACCAAAAGTCTTTAGTTCCTCCTATTAAGAATATGGCTTGATCGTGAGACTCATCTGCTTCCAGCATCTTGACAAATGAAAATATCTCTATCCAAACCACTCTGGTTGGTTTTCTTTTTCTGGAGCTAGGTCATCCTAAACTCAGTAGAGAAGTACAAAGGATATGGGTTTAATGCTGTAGAGTTGGAATGTGCCTAGATTAGATTTAATTTACACTCTAAATAAAAGTTAGGTCTTCCAGTCAAATGAAGTCTGATAAAAATTTAGGCAATCTCACCAATTATCAAGTTCCTTCAGAGACTGACTGACCTGCCTTCAGAGACTGGCCCCTGAATGAGGAAATAAGGAGGAAAAAACCTTAATCCTAATTTTTTAATTGGCTATAAATATAATAGAAAAATAATAATTTCTCTCAGAACTAGTAATCTTAGTTGCCATTTTCTTTCTCTATAGGAAAGTACAGAGAATTCAAGTGAACATTTTATTTTTGACAAACTAAGAAAGTGTTATTTGAAATGATCATATATTTGTCACAATTATTTAATAATTTTAGTGAAGGTAAGCATTTAATGATTATTAAATTTATTTAATTTCCACCCCCAAAGGTGATAGTATTTATTGACGATATGAATTCACCAGTGCCAGAAGAGTATGGGGCACAACCACCCCTGGAATTGGTCAGACAATTTTTAGACTTAGGAGGGTTTTATAATGCTGAACAACTTCAATGGAAGGTACCATTTTTTAATTTTGTTTACCATAAAAGATTATAGTTAACAATGACTTAAGTATTTATATTTGTGTTGTATACAAATAAGCATTTGTAACTTTTTTTTAGTAAAATGAAGACTTTAAATAGATCAACTGTTTAAATACCCGAATGATATATGTATATCCTATGGGATAAGGATGTTGTTTTTAGGAAAATCTGAAGATTCAAGATTGGCCATGCCAATGAATTTCGCAAGTTAAGCAAATCAGTTATTCTAGGATCTCAAAGCAAATAAACTAAATGAAAGCAGGTTGTAAACAAGTTAGAATTTGCACAACTCCTATAATATTGGTTATTTTATTATTTAACTCAACTAATGGTAATTTTTGTCCAAAGCGTCATTTATTTTATATATATATATGGAGCATGTAGGAAAATATGAAATGATGGATGTTTTTTAAAAATCAATTTGTGAGTGAAATGAGCAGAACTAGGAGATCATTATACACTTCAACAACAATACTGTATGAGGATGTATTCTGACGGAAATGGATATCTTCAACAAAGAGAAAATCTAATTCAGTTCCAATTGATCAATGATGGACAGAAGCAACTGCACCCAGAGAAGGAACACTGGGAAATGAGTGTGAATGGTTTACATTTTTGTTTTTCTTCTCAGGTTATTTTTACCTTCTGAATCCAGTTCTTCCTGTGCAACAAGAGAATTGTTTGGTTCTGCACACATATATTGTATCTAGGATATACTGTGACATATTTACCATGTATAAGACTGCCTGCCATCTAGGGGAAGGGGTGGAGGGAGGTAAGGAAAAAGTCAGAAAAGAAGTGAGTGCAAGGGATAATGTTGTAAAAATAATTACCCATGCATATGTACTGTCAATAAAAAGTTATAATAAAAAAAAGAGGGGAGCAAATCAATTTGTGTGCTGCTTTTCAAGTCCCTTAACTTAAAATTGTCAGTAGTCCATTAATTACAAAATGAAAACTTTCCAAATAGACATCTCTTTGTGAAATTACTTTTATTATCTCTAAACATCATAATTATTTGTAAGAAATAAGATTCAAATACTTCTTGTATCCTCAGTTTCATATATGCCTGCACTTAATTTTGGTAAAATTTATTTCATTTCAAAGCCCTCTGTGTAAATTTCAGAATTCTCACTACCAAAGGCACACTCTTCCCCAAATCTTTGTCACATGCTCCCTTAAAAGCAGCAGTTTTGAGGGCAACTGGATGGTGTAGTAGATAGAGCACCAGCCCTGAACTCAGAAGGACCTGAATTCAAATCTGACCTCAGACACTTAATACTTCCTAGCTGTGTGACCCTGGCCAAGTCACTTAACCCCCAAGTGCCTCATGAAAAAAAAAAAAAAAAAGCAGCAGTTTGATAGATTATAGAATCTTGTTTTCTTTGAGAAGCCCAAATACAAAATATCAGTCAACAAACATTTATTAAATTCTTTTTACATGCTAGGATCTCTGTTGAGCCTTGGGAATACATATTAATAGTCCCTGATATCAAAGAACTCATATTAAAATGGAAGTGAATAAATAGTCACAAAATCTGCCCCAAATGAACACAAGGGCATCTATAGTTGGGGGATCAGGAAAGGTTTTGAGTGGAAGATGTCTCATGCTGAGCCTACTAATGTACAGTGACATTGGCATTTGGTGGTGTATAATAATTCAAAAGGCCCCAAAACAAAGAAGAATGGGAATGATCAGTCAAGACCTTGATAAAGTACTCCAATTTAAGTCAATGTGTGATTTAATACATGGCTCTGAAAAAGCAAACACAGAGAGATTAGCAATAATTTTCACAGCAGTCGCTTATGCTTATTATGAGTACTCTTTACTTTAATAAAGGGGCAGCATGGTTAGAGAAGTAGTTTTAAAATCAAGAAGACCGAGCTTCAAGTCTCACCCTGACAACAGACAACATGACTCTGCTCACGCAGCCAAAGCTTATTGAGAAATAAGATTCAGGATCGAAAAATGAAAGAGACCAAAAACTTCTAGATTACTCAGAAGCTTCGTATTTGTGTATCATTAATCTAGTCTTCACCCCAAAAAATGTAAAGTATTTGAAATGTCAAGCCCCAAATGGGAGTATTTTGGAATGGAACTAACTATATCATTAAGAGACTGTGACAGTTGTCATTTTTCACATAGACTAGACAACAAACTTAATTAAATAGGATGAGGGTGAGTTAAATTGAAAACTATATCAAACTTTCTGAAAGAAAGGCCCATCTCTTCATCATCCAATGGGGCTACATGGCTACAAGTAATGGGATGCTTCAGTTCTGGAAAAATTAAAATTTTAGGCTACCAGAAGCATGAGCTGGGCATGAGTAGGCTGCAATTTATTTTCAGGCATTAGAAAGAGTGACTCTTGTTGCTCATATTTATTAGAGATTTATTTACGTCAGAATGATAATTTATCACTTATAATTGAAATTTGTATAATCAGTAATAATAGAATCTTATAGATTTTTTATGTACAAACAAATGTAATTTCCAAGTGAAATAGAAAATTCTTTTCTCTGTAGAGAAGTGTACTTAGAAACACCAAAGTGTGATATTGTGACAGTTCAATAAGTATGGAATCAAAGAAAAAGAAATTTATTATGCTCTCCATGAAGTCTTTCTTGATAGCCCACTTTTTTCTATTCTCATTTCTAAATGAAAATCATCTCTTCCCTCCTGAGATTTCTCACAGTACTTGGGCACCTTCCTTGACTAATTTCACTTGCAATAAAGTTATTTGTCTATTCCCACCATTTAACTGTAAATACCCAGAAAGTAGGCAGAGTCTATTGAATATCTATATTTGTATCCTTAGAATCTAGCATTTAATATAATATTTAATTTAATATAAATTCTTAATAGATTTTCACTGACTAAAATTAGCTGCCTAGTTTTAAGATTAGGGTATTATAAGAAAGACAGGCAAAGAGGGAATCAATCTCATAAGTAACATTTCTCCAAATAATGTCTTAAAGGAAACTTGATGGGGTTTCTAATGTACCCATAATTCTATCCACAATGCACCAATGTCAAACAAAAGGTAGTCTCTTCCCAAATCAGGTCTCTTATCCTTTTCTGATCCTTTCGTTTCTAGATCTATTCCATCTTCTAAGCTCAGAGTTCACTGACTGTATTACTATTGGTTCATCATTCTTTCTGTTTCTCACAGGATATTCAAGATGTCTCTCTGGTTTCAGCTTGTGGTATTCCACCTGGTGGCAAAAGTGATATCAGTCCACGTCTCATCAAACATTTTTTCACACTAGTACTGCCTCATCCTCCACAATTTGCCTTATATACTATTCTTCAGGTAATGAATGAAATTAGAAAGTATAAGGCTTTCATAGACTAAGAAGAAAGGGAAAAGGATGGAAAATTTAAAACTACTAACTTCTTAAAGAACGGTACCATCAGAGATTACTGAGAGAGACACTATACTTGGAATGGAAAGTGTTGAATTTGTGTTGAAATTGTAGTCAGAAAATTTAGGTTTAAACTCCAGCTAATTAGCTATATGACCCTGAACAAATCACCCTTTTCTGAACCTCAGTTTTCTAAAAATGGAGATAATAATTCTTGCACTGACTACTTCAGAAGATTATCTTGAAGAAAGAGCTTTGTAAACTAAAATTCCATGAATATGTTCTTATTTAATTTCCTCCTTTATGAAAATTCCATAAATATGTTCTTATTTAATTTCCTCCTTTATGTTGCCTGTTTTGTTATTTTTATCTCTCCTTAACTTCATTTACTTTTAGGTAATATTTTATTTTCCCCCAACTACATGTAAAAATGAATTTTAACTTTTTTTTTAAGTTTTGAGTTTTAAATCCTATCCTTCCCTTCTGTCTTCCTTTTTCTCTCACCTCCCTGGGAGAGTAGCCAATCTGATATAGTTATACTTGTGCAACCATGTAAACAGTTCCATATTAGTCATTTTGTGCAAGAATACTTGAACAAATAGAAAAAAATGAAAAATAGTATGCTTCAATCAGTATTCAAACAACATCAGTTCTTTTTCTGGAAGCAGATAACATTTTTTATCATGAATCCTTTGGAATTGTCTTGGATCTTTATATTGTTGAGAATAGCTAAGTCATTCAGAGTTCTTCATCATATTATGTAAAGTGTTATGGTTCTGCTCAAATCACTTTGTAACATTTCATGTTAATTTCTCCAGAAGTTTTTGAAACCATCTTGCTTATCATTTTTATAGTAAATAATATTTTATTATAGTATATACTACAACTTGTTCAGTCATTCCCCAATTGATAGGCATCCCCTCAATTTCCTATTCTTGACCACCACAAAAAGAGCTGCTACAAATATTTTTTGTAATACTAGCTTCTTTTCATTTTCAAAAAAAGCTCTTTTGGATATAGATCTAAGAAGAGTATTGCTCGATCAAATGGTATGCACAATTTGCCCCAGGTATAGTTATGGACATAATTACAAATTGTTCCATCAGTTCACAACTCTACCAACAATACATTAATGTTCCAGTTTTCCCACATCCCCTCCAAAATTGATCATTTTCCTTTTTTTGTCACAGCCAATCTGATAAGGGTGAATTATTTTAATTCGCATTTCTCTAATCAGTAGGGATTTAAAGCCTTTTTTTTTAATATGACTAGAGATAGCTTTAAAAATACTTCATTTATAAGAAAGAGAATCTAAATATTAACTAAGATTGAGGAACTAGTTGCATTATCTTATATTTCCCGTTGATATACTGGAGAACCAGTGGATCAGAAAGACATTTCATGCACATTGTTGAAACGATATAGAACTGTGCTCTGGAATATGCCTTATGTATATCCCCAGACCTTCAAGAGTCCTTGCCAATAAAATTGACCTTTCCAAGAAGCCTGGTAGTTTGCTAGCCACCTGATAATCCTTCAGAGAAGGCTTTTTAAGAATCCAAGTTGATCATTAAGTTACATTGAAAATCCTGATTTCATACTTATTTTGTAATTTCATCACTTCAAGGAACTCAGAGGGCATAGCAGCTGGCCATACCAATATCCTGGCTGATATCAGCTATCCTCAATGAAAGTCCCTTGTTGCTTTCTCCCCCTTTCCTAACAAACTCTTGGAAACTCTAGTCCAATGGAAAACAATAGGAAGCCTGAACACTAAGTCATCACCAACACCAAGTAGCACACATTCACCCCTTGAAGCTTGGACAAGCTATAATGATAGTCCTGTTTATCTGTTATGTGATGGCTATTAGCATTTTAATAGATTTAAACTTCTTGTTACTGTCATAATGCACAAATCTGTAGGAACCCTAACTAAGGAATACTTAAATATTTTAAAAATATTATTCACAAATTTTTTTAGGTTCATCTGGGAATCCACATGTATGGCAATGCCTTCCTCTCTGATGTTCAGAAGTGCAAGCAGCAACTGGCAGAAGTCTCCCTCTCTATATACTATCATGTATGTCACAACCTGTTACCGACCCCAGCTAAGTGTCACTACGTATTTAGTCTTCGAGATCTGTTTAAGGTTTGTGTCAAATTTCATTCTATATTAGCATTAAAATATTTTTACTTGTAGAAAATATAATTTTGCTCATTAAATGTGGTTTATATATTTGTCCTTTGGATTGTTGTCAGCCAGCACTATACCAAAAATCAAAATATAATGCTATTTTGTCTTATTTTCTCATTCATTCTATGTTAGGGCTTCTACTGAAGGATGCACAACAAAAAGAGAATGAAGTGAAATTCAAATCAATCAATGTTGTCACTTATCATCTTTGATATTGGATGAAAGCTGAAACTAATTATTAAAATGAGATCTAGGAAGCATTTTTGGATTTTGATTATTTATGCCTATTCCTCTCAGCACAGATTTCTGTTTGTTCTATATGGTTTTTTGGTGATGATTTGAGAATTGGTTAGCTATTCTAAAACACTGAAATTTATGGGGGGAAAAATTTCATCTCTGAGGCAAAGAAGGAATTAGCAAATGTCTTTTTTGTGACTTTCTCTGTACTATTGCCAGGTCATGAATATGTTACTGAATGTATTTGCATTGTAAAAGTAGTTTTGAACTTACAAGTGTGAAACAAAGTGATGCTATACAAAATCATTTCATCAAAATGCTTTTAGTCTTGCTCAGGACTATAAGCATAATTAAACAGAAGTTTAAGATTGTCTTGATGTGAGCTGTCCCTTCGCTAAAGTAGATCTGACCTTATTACCTGGGTGATCCCAGAGAAGTCATTTAATTTCCCTTCTCTTAACTCTAGTTTCCTCATGTATAAAATAACATGGTTGAACTTGATGACCTGTAGACTCCCTTCTAGCTCTAAATCTTTGATCCTGTGCAACTTCTTAGTAGATAGTCAAACTTGCCAATACTGAACAATCCATTTCCTTTCAATCAATCTGGTCACAAGACTCTCACTGAACTTAACTAGACTAATCCTTAGAGAATAGTCTTTTTACTCTGTTAGGGGTACTCACTTGGTCTTAGAGAAACCAGCCACCTCTCCCCAAAAACTATGGTGACCATCAAAGGAGAATTTTAATGGAAACCAAAAGAAATAGTATTGATAATTTTGATAACTGTTTTTCTTGATATGGATATATATTTTGCCTTAATGTAAATAATACAATTAAAATGCAAATTAGTAGTAGTGTAGGGTACTAAAAGGGGAGACTGTGGCTCATTGGATAGAATTCAGTTACTTCAGGAAGACCTGAGTCCAAATTCAACCTCAGACACTTGCTATCTATATGACCCTAGAAAAGTCTTTTAACCCTGTCCTCATCTGTAAAATGAGTTGGAGAAGGAAATGGTAAACCACAACATCTTTGCCAAGAAAACCCCATGTCCTGACTAGGAGATTGGAACAGTGGGATTCTCACCTTTATAGACTCAAATTCAACTGATTGCTGTCTTTTGGATAAGATTTTACATTTATCCTTACTATACTCAACATAATCAATCTACTGTTCTATCTTGTTTAGATATGTTCAGGACACAACTGAAAAATGACTGAATAACAAGAGTAGTGCACAGAGTGATAACCATGGGACACAGTAACAGCTCTTCCACTTATAAGCTCTATTGTTTTGTTTTGCTTTGCTTTGCTTTGTTTTGGACCAGACTAGTGATTTCATTAGTTTTGGGAATTCACATTAAAGAAGGTCTCTCTACCAAAGCAGCTACCGTCCTTCAACTTAGTCTTCAAGAGTTGACTATAGTTCTGCCAAATTAAGTGACTTACTCATGATCATAGAGTCTGGGTGTGTCAGTCAGAACCTCCTAACTCAGGTCTTCCTAATCAGGCGCTAAATATCTGATACTACTAGCAAATCCTTTCTACTTTGTAAGATCCACTTTCCTCATCTATGAAATTAGAGGATGAGATGATCTCATTAACTTCCATGGCTTTACTTAATTCTTCTATGCAAAAGACTTCTGAATCTCTGTATGTAACACCCCTGAATTCCTGATCTGGCTCCACATTCTACTGTGCTTTTGACATCTGTGATCTCTGATTTCCATCTGGACAGCCATGGGTAGCTCAGACTCCAATATCCAGAAACATTCATCTCCTTCCTCCCAAAATCTACTCTTCCTCTCAATAGCCCTGTTATTTCTAATTTCACTATCATCCTTCCAGTCACTCAGACACAAAACACTTTTAAAGTCTTCTTTCTTCCTCATTCTCCCTTTATCTTCAGTTACCCTGTCCTATTTGTTCTAATTTCACAATATTTTTATGGAATCTCTGCAAAAATGGTCATCTTGTTTATGTTTAAAGCCCTCCAGTAATGAGAAATCCACTTATTCCCAAGTCAACCCACTCCACTTTTTGATTTTGTTATTTTATTGATTAGTATTGTCTGACTTCTTGTGACCCCATTTGGGACTTTCTTGGCAAAGATACTGGAAGGGGTTGTTGATTCTTTGTCCAGCTCATTTGACAGATGAGGAAACTAAGGCAAATGGGGTTAAATGACTATCCCAGGGTCACACAGCTAATAAATGTCTGAAGCCAGATTTGAACTCAGGTTCTTCTGACTCCAGATCTGGCACTCTGTCCTGGCTTAGCTGCACACTTTGGGGAAGCTTTAATATTTAGGAATTTTTCCTTTATATAGAACCAAAATCTGCCTTTCTCCAATATCTGCCTGTTATTCCAGTTTCTGTATTTGGAGATGAAGGTTTGGGGAGAGGAGTAGGAGAAGAATAAATCTACTACTACTATTTGAAGACAGCTACCAAGTCCTAGCTAAGTCTTTTCTCCAGGTTAAATGTTCCCCAATTTCTTCAAGCAATACAAGTATTCTCCAACCTCCTCCTCATCTTAATTATACACTTCTGAAAGCATTTCAGTTTCTCATTATTCTTCCTAAAATTTAGTGCACATAAATGTACATGATCCTGAAGATGTGTCCTGACCCGGAGATGGATTAGTGGAATTCTCACCTCTATAGACTCAACTTCAATTGATTGTTGTCCCTAGGATAAGATTTTACATTTCTCCTTACTAAGCATTACAGATTCAGTGTAGTGTTCTTGCTTGTTCAGATATCTATCATTCCATAGATTAGCTTTCTCTCCTACTTTGGGTTGACAGTACATCTCATAAGCATATCACCTATGCTTTTATCCAAGTAACTATTAAAAATGTTTAACAGCACAATGCCAGCCACAAATCCCTGAGACACTTCACTAGAGACTCCCATCCACGTTATAGTGATCCCTTCAAGATCACTTTGGGGACCCAGTCATTAAGTCAATACTGAAACTATTCCTACAACACTGTAATCTATGTATTGTGTTCAGTTTTTTTAATCATGTCCTACTTTTCATGACCCCATATGGGGACTTGGCAGAGATACTGGAGTGGTTTGCCATTTCCTTCTCCATCTCATTTTACAGATGAGGAAACTGAGGCAAACAAAGTTTAGGGATTTGTCCAAGATCACACAGCTAAGAAGCTGAGGCCAGATTTTAACTCAGGTCCTCCTTTGTTTTATTTATTATGCTACTTAATTGCCTAAGACTATTTTAATAGATTCTTATTCTGTTTCTGTCTCCCATTCTTTCTCTTAGACAATACATCTTTCATAGAAACAGCAAAATAATTTTCCTAATGAAAAAACTCCCTGGTTGATAAATGGTAAAGAGATATGAAGAGACAATTTTCAGACAATAAAATTAATGCCATCTAAAGTTATATGAAAAAATTTTCTAAATCACTATTGACTAGTGATTAACTAATTAATTAGTCACTAACTAATTAGTAACTAACAAGCTAAACCAACTCTGAGATACCCCCTCACATCTCTCAGATTGGCTAAGATGACAGGAAAAGACAATGATAAATATTGAAGGGGATGTGGAAAAGCTGGGACACTAATTCATTATTGATGGGATTGTGAAATCATCCAACTATTCTGGACAGCAATTTGGAACTATGACAAAAAGTCTATAAAATTGTCCATACCCTCTGTTCCAACAGTGCCATTACTGGGTCAGTGTCCCAAAGAAATCAGAAAAAGAGGAAAAAAGATCCATATGTGCAAAAATGTTGGTAGTAGCTCTTTTTCTGGTGACAAAGAATTGGAAAGTGAGTAAATGCCAATGAATTGGGGGATAGCTGAATAAGTTATGGGATATTACTGTTCTATAAAAAATGAGAAGCAGTTCTATAAAAAGTGAATTTTAGAAAGGCCTAGAAAGATTTACATGAACTGATACTGAGTGAAACAAGCAGAACCAAGAAAACACTATACATAGCAATAGGTTCTCAGTGGTTCAGTGTTCCAAGGCAGTCCCAATTCATTTTGGATGGAAAATGCCATCCATACCAAGAGAGACACTATGGAAACTGAATGTAAATCAACCCATATGGTGCTCACTTTTTTTCTTTTCCATCTTTTTTTTTCTCTTGATTTTTTTCTTTTGTTCTGATTTTTCTCTCCCAACATGCTTCATAAGGAAATATATAAAAAACTAAAAGTATATGTATAACCAAAAAAAAAGTTTTTTACATGTAACTGGGGAAAATAAAAATAAAAAAAAAACCAACCTATGCAAAGAAACTTAACTTTGGATCATAAGTTTCCCTTCAGTAGCTATTCTTTGTTTCATCCTCTCCTTGTCCCATCCATTTTACTGCACATGTAGATCATAGTTTGTAGAAATGGGCAATGATTTTTAAAATATATACTTTTCTTAATTGTAGAGTCCAGACGTGCTGAGGTTTTTAGCAATTTGGTTATTTGATATTTTGCAATATTTTTAAAATAATTCAATGACTTTTGAAAATTTTAACTTGATATTCCTAACAGCTACTCAGTGGATTATTACAAGCTAACAAGTCAGTCATTGTGTCTAAAGAAACTCTTGCCTTGTTCTTTGTACATGAAGCAACTCGAGTATTTCATGATCGCTTAATTGATTCTGAGGAAAGAATATATTTTTTCCAGCTTCTTTCAAATGAATTAGAAATCTATTTTGAGGTAAATGTATTCATGTTTTTAAATGTTATTCTTTCATTAAGAACCCTGGGGAAAAGAATGCTGTTTTCAGAAAGATACCTGAAGTTTGTTATCTTAAGTGTAATTATTAAAATTGCTTTTAGATTAAGTGTAAGTGTCACTTGAAAAATCACTGAAGAGTCTCCCTAAAGATATTACAAAAAAGCAACAGTCTCTGAACTCAAATAGATTTCAGATTAAGTTCCCGCCTTTATCCTTGAACTTCTAGAAAAAACCATTCCCACCAGTACCATCAGACATACTTTAAATTTTTAAATGAAGCTATTATCTCTCAATAGGGAGAAGCTTCCTATGCATGTATAAACCAAAGGGGATAACCCTCTGATCCCTACTAAGAAAGAGAAAAAACTTTTTTTTTTCTCCATCAAAGAAAAGGAGGAAGAATTTTTCTACAAATATCTGAAGTTTTTGGTTTTTCCCCTTCCCTTAGTGGGATGACCAAAGGAAGGAATCATTTTCTCTACCGATAGCTGAAAAGATTTTAGTTTTTGTCTTTTTCTTGGTATGATGGATAAAGAAGAGCTGGACCAGAGGAGGACTTTGGGATCCAGAGCAATTGGACCTTTTTGTCTGCATCTTCTCATTGTTGCCAGAATAGCAGTGAATATATCAGTGTCTATCAGACAAGCCAAGGACAAACTAGACACAGAAAAATAAGCTTCAAGACTGTACAAGGAATTCAACAGAAAAGTTTCACCATGGGAGCTGTTATCATGTTTGTACATCTGTTCTATACCCTAACCCACTTTCTCCTAGACTCTGTATGTTCTTGTGAGAGAGTGTGTCATGGACTTTTAAAGGAAGCAGAAATGTTTACATACCAATTGTTCTTATAATACCACCACAGCAGATAATCCTTTCTAAAAATTAATTAAATCTGGCTAATGAGTTGATATCAATTGATAAGTATAAAAAGAAACATACTGGGAGAGGCTTATGAGCTATAGTATTAAAAAACTGCCCTCCAACTTTTTGGAACTAATTCTTTTCACCCCAGAGTAGCATAGTAGCCACCCTCCAGAGATCTGATTTGTCAGTGAGATTGGGAATCAAAGTGGTAGCTAAAAAAGCAAAGGATAACTACTGCTGTATCTCAAATTGTTATTAAGTAGAGAGTTACAGTGCTCTTTACAAAGAGGCCACAAATCATAACATCATAGAATTAGAGCTAAAAGAGATCCTGAATGCCATCAAATCCAACTCTCTCATTTTACAGATGAGGAAGCTGTGAGAAATAACAGGACCACCAATAACATTTAGAGCTTTGTTCTTCACAATGATGAAGATTTCAGTGAGAATGATAACTTGATATTGAAAGACAAATAGAAGGGGAAAGGAAAGGAAAACTCACCAGCAAAGTAGTATAAAGATAAGTAGTTCAATTTACATTGAACTGGAGGCTAATTCTAAAATGTAATCGCTCATGATTAGAGAAGATATAGAAAGTTCCTCTATCTTTTTCTCCACAAGACAGATATAAAAATTATAGCAGAGATGGGACTGATAAGACTTGGCAACAAATAGGTTATGAGGGATAAAAAAAAAAATGAGTCAAGATGATGTCTCTGTAGTTGTAAAACTGAGCTAATGGAATCCTCAATGGCTGAGCATAGTTTAGCACAGTGGGAAAAGCATTGCTTAGAAATAAAGCAGAGTTCCTGGGGTAGAAATTACCTTGAGGAGGATTCTTAAAGAGAAATGGAAGATATCACTACAAAGTAAATTATTATTATGGGACTGGTAAGGGTAAAAGCATGAGAAATCCTTGAGAAGAGGTATGAAAATGGATTCTACTTACTTATCTGGTACTTTACTCAGACCAATAATATAAACAAATGAAATACTACAGAATTTTCAGAATGCTACTAAATATCATTTTTTCCTTTAAAATTTGGGGGAGGGGGGATACTTCTAAGGGTGGAGCTAAAATGGCAGAGTGAAGCCAGGAAGCTGCTCAAATTCTCCCAGTTTCCCTCAAAAATCACATGAAACCAAGCCTCTGAATAGAGTCTGATAGAAAGAAACCATTTTCTAGTTCAAGAAAAACTGGAAAAACTTCAAGAAAAGTCAGTCTTGATAAGGTGAAAAGGGCATTCATCTCAGCTCAAACATACTCTGGGAAAGCTGGTGAGAGGGTCTTGATCACAGCAAATCAGCAACTAAGACCCTTATTACTGGTTCAGTAGAGGAAGAGATCAATGGAGCAGCTTCCAGTTCCAGCTCAGAAGGCAAACTCTGAGAAACTAAGCTGTTTCCTGAAAAGAGCAGGCAAAGCTATCCCCTGCAAACACAAGAGGCCTCTATATTTTATTTTATTATTTTATTTTTTATTTTTAATAATTTGAATTGAAAGCCAAGTTGAAAGCCAAAGCTCAGAACTGCATAGGAAACTTGGACCAGCATCTTCTTTACTCCAGAAGCAGAGCTCAGCCATAGTTTTTTTTTTTTTTTTAAGAGGAAATAACAAAAGAAAATGCACAACAAAACAGAAAAGAACCTTGACTGTAGAAAGTTACTATAAGGACAAGGAAGGCCAAAACATCAACTCGGACAAGGACAAAATGTCTACAGAAGAGAGAGTGATATGAATTGGTCACAAGCCCAAAGATGCTTCTTGGAAGTACTCATAAAAGACCTGAGCAAAGTTTTGGCTCTAAAAGGGAATAACTTAATCATTCAGTTGGGTATAGAAATTTATCTAACCCTAGAAAGAAGTAGAAAGAGAAAGAGGAAAGAAAGAATAGGGGCTGGATAGAAGGGAGAGCAAAAACACTAAGGAAAAAAGGTAAGAGAAGGGGGGAGGGTGATAGAAGATAAAATAATGGGTGGAGTAGGTCAATAAAAAACAAAATACTACTAAGAACTGAATGGAAAAGGATATATGGGGGAAAAAATAAGATGGAGGGAAATACAGAGCTGTGAATGTAAATGGGATGAATTCTCCCATAAAATAGAACTGAATAGCAGAGTGGATTAATGTGTGTCAAATGTGTTTCTTGTATTCAACATATTGTAGGATTCTGTTTTTTAATTCACTGTGGGGCCTCAAGTTTCTCTCTCACAATTTGACAAATCTAATCACAGAAAGAAACTAGGAAAGTTAATAGGATCCTAGAAAACCTAGAAATATTATATCTCTGGAGAAAATTGAATAGATATAGAAAGAATTACATCTTTTTCTCTGCAGTACATGGCACCTCACAAAAACTGATCATGTATTAGGGCATAAAAATCTCACAATCAAATGCAGAAAAGCAAAAATAGTAAATGCTTCCTTTTTAGACCACAATGCAATAAAGAGTCAGGGAAAGATAGACTAAAAACCAACTAGAAATTAAATAATCTAATTTTAAAAAATGAATGGGTCAAACAACAAATAACAGAAACTATCCATAATTTCATCCAAGAGAATGACAAAATGAGACGACATACCGAAACCTATGGGATGCAGCCAAAGCAGTCCTTGGGAGAAAATTTATATCTCTAAATAGCTACATTAATAAAATAGAGAAAGAAGCGATCAATTGGGCATATAACTAAAAAAGCTAGAAAAAAAAACAAATTAAAAAACCCCAATTAAATACCAAATTAAAAATTCTGAAATTCAAAAGAAAGATTAATAAAACTGAAAAAAAAGAAAACTATTGAACTAATTAATAAAATTAACAGTTGGTTTTATGAAAACAACAAAATAGGTAAACTTTTGGTTAATTTGATTAGAAAAAAGAAAGAAAAAAAACATATCATCAGCATCAAAAATAAAAAGGATAAACTTACCACCAATGAAAAAGAAATTAAAGCAATAATTAGGATCTATTTTGCCCAACACTATGGCAGCAAATATAACAATCTAACTGAAATGGATAAATATTTACAAAAAATTTAAATTGCTCAGATTAACAGAAGAGGAAATAAATTAAATAGTCCCATTTTAGAAAAAGAAATTGAACAAGCCATTAATGAACTCCCTAATTAAAAAAAAAAATCTCCAAAACCAGATGGATTCACATCTATTTGGTAAATTCTACCAAACATTTAAAGAACATTCCATTACAATACTATTGAAACTATTTGCAAAAATAGCTAAAAAAGGAGTCTTGCCAAATTCCTTCTATGACACAAATATGGTAGTAATACCTAAACCAAGAAGAGCCAAAACAGAGAAAGAAAATTACAGACCAATCTCTCCAATGAATATTGATGCAAAATTTTTAAATAAAATATTAGCCAAGAGATTACAGCAATTTATCAGCAGGATAATATATTATGATCAATTGGGATTTATACCAGAAATGGTAGGCTGGTTCAATATCAGAAAAACTATTAACATAATTGACCATGTCAATAACAAAACCAACAGAAGTCATATGATAATCTCAATAGGTGCAGAAAAAGCTTTTGACAAAAAAAAAAAAGAAAATAGCACCCATTCCTATTAAAAACACTAGAGAGCATAGGAATAATGGGAACTTTCCTTAAAATAAGTGGAACCTATTTAAAACCAACATCAAGCATTAGTTGTAATGAAGAGAAGCTGGATGTATTCCTAATAAGATTGGGGGTGAAACAAGGATGCCCATTATCACCACTATTATTCAACATTATACTGGAAGTATTGGCTTTAGAATAAGAAAAGAAAAAGAAATTAAAGGAATTAGAATAGGAAATGAGGAAATAAAACTATCACTCTTTACAAATAATATGATGATATACTTAGAGAAGCCTAGAAAATCATCCAAAAACTTGCTGGAAACAGTTCACAGTTTAGCAAAGTTTCAAGATATAAAATAAAACCACATAAATAATCAGCATTTCTATATATCACTGACAAAGCCCATCAGCAAGAGATAGAAAGATAAATTCCATTTCAAATAACTTTGGACAAAATAAAATATTTGGGTGTCTATCTACCAAGACAAATCCAAAAACTATATGAACACAATTATAAAACACTTCACATAAAAATAAAATTAGATCTAAACAACTGGACAAATATTAATTGCTCATGGGTAAGCTGAGCTAAAATAATAAAAATGACAGTTCTGGCTAAACTGATCTATTTGTTTAGTGCCATACCAATCAAACTGCCAAAATAAATTGTTTTATCAAACTAGAAAAAATAACAAAATTCATCTGGAAGAACAAAAGTTCAAGAATATCAAGAGAATTAATGAAAATAAATATGAAGGATGATGGCCTAAAATTATACAGAGCAATACTCATCAAAACCATTTGGTACTGGCTAAGAAATAGACTGGTGGATCAATGGAATAGATTACAGACACATGACATAATAATCAAGGCCTACACTAATCTAGTATTTGATAAGCCATCAGACGCCAGCTTCTGAAATAAGAACTTACTATTTGACAAAAATTGGTACAAATAAAACCAACAGAAATAAGATTAAAAGGGAAGTACAACTAAGGGAAAAAATCTTTACAGCCAGTATTTCTGATAAAGGTCTCATTTCTAAAATATATAATCATTCCCCAATTGATAAAGGGTCAAAGTATATGAACAGGCAACTTTCGGATGATGAAATTAAAGCCATCTTTAGTCATATGAAAAAATGCTCTACATCATTATTGATTAGAGAAATGCAAATTAAAACAATTCTGAGGTACCTCTCACACCTCTCAGATTGGCTAAGATGACAAGAAAAGATAATGACAAATGTTGGAGGGGATATGGGAAAACTGGGACACTAATGCATTAGTGGATCTATGAAATGATTCAGCCATTCTGGATCATGGACAACAATTTAGAACTGTGCCCAAAGGGCTATCAAACTGTGCATTCCCCTTGAACCAGCAGTGCCATTACTGGGTCTGTATCCCAAGGAAATAATAAATGAGGGGGAAGGACTCGCATGTGCAACAAATGTTTGCAGCATCTCTTTTTGTGGTAACAGAGAATCAGAAAATGAGTAGATGCCTATTGGGCAATTGGGGAATAGCTGCTTAAGCTTGGTATATGAAGGTAATGGAATATTATTGTTCTATAAAAAATGATGAACAAGCTGATTTTAGAAAGACCTGCAAAGATTTACATGAACTGATGCTAAGCAAAACAAGCAGAACCAGGAATACATTGTACACAATGTGTGATAATTAACTCTGAAAGACTTGGTTCTTCTCAGTGGTTCAGTGATCCAAAGCAATCCCAAAAGACTTTGGACAGAAAATGCCATCTGCATCCAGAAAAAGATGTAGGGAGTTTGAATGTAAAGCAATACATACTATATTCACTTCTTTTTTCTGTTTGTTTTTTCTCTCCCATGGTTTTTCTCTTTTATTCTGATTTTTCTCTCTCAACATGATTCACAAACAATTTGCATTAAATTAATTAATTTTTTTAAAAAAAGAAATAAAGCATAGGTAGATGTGAAATTATAAAAAAGAAAAAATTCTAGTAATTTGAAAGTTTTTTTTTAATTAATTTTCTTTCCAAAGCTTGTATGGCCCAGAGACAAAATAATGGATGATTTACCTATTTTTGTGGATTTTTTGGATGTAAACAAACCTCATAAAAGAAGAATCTATCAGAATTGTAATAACTACAAAAAACTTGCAGACGTACTTTTTGAATTCCAGCTATCATTAGGCTCAAGTGGTTTTGAGGTAATGAGATGTTACATAATCTGTTGCCAGTAACTACTGCCTCAAAATTTTAAGGAGCTCTTCAAACATATTGGACAAGAGAGAGGACTCTATAACTTGGGTTTCAAACTGAGCTTCTATAAGATAAAGCTTTGTATTATTTTACTCCTCAGGTAAGCTTTGTATTATTTTATCTTTCAGGTAAGATATGATCTCAAATATGATAAATTCAAGTTTTAGCAACAGAGCTGTAAGGGGTTACATCCAAGGAAAGGAATGGGGAAGAAGAGTTGAGAAAGTAATGTCAGATGAAAATTACACAGAAAGAAAGAGAGAATAGGGAAAGGATTCCCAGGGCTGGAAGTTTCTTCAAAGGCCAAGTAGTTCAAAGTCAATGAAGGTTATATATAAGACCATTTCCTTGAGAGGGATGCCTCATAGGGAAAAAGGAGAAAAGAACAGCAGCTGCAACTCTGTTTTAGATTTTCTTTTTCTGCTTCTGAGTATCAAGTAGGTGAGGATCATTCAACAAAGGAAAATAGAGTAAGGGCAAGCTATTCCAGGGACCAGGTCCTGAAAGCAAAAAAACTATAGCTGTTACTATTCATCTTGCTTTTGCTTTCCTCTTGGGCTTTGCTTTTTCCCTTAATCAGAGAGGCAGCAATAGTAGCCAGTTGCATAAATAGTCTAGCATGAATTATGAATTATTCATGTTTTCTCCTTCAAATTAAAATTTACACCATTTTGAAGACATAATTCTTAATTCTTTCTTTCATTCCTTTCACTTATCACAAATTGTGTTAGATATTTCCCCTTTCTGGTACCATTGTGTTTATTCCTTCTATTTCCTTTCCTAGCTTTCAAATTCAATGGTGTTCTTCAAGGAAGCCACAGAACATGTTTGCAGAGCTACAAGAATCCTTCGACAGCCTGGGAGCCACATGTTGTTGGTAAGAAAAGAAAATTTAGAAATAAAAATTTAAAGTTCCCAAGTTGTGTACAACTTGAGAAATCTAGTAAAAATCATTTTCCTTCAGAATGTTTCCTTAGTACTAGCCACTGAAAAGCACAATACTGGAAAGCTGATGAACTTTAGCACAAAAAGATTTCTTGGATATAATTAAGTTGTAAATTCGTAAAACAGAATAATAGTTTTCTAACATTTCATATAAGACACCTTCAACGTCTAAAATAATACCAAGTAGATTACGTGTGCACTCAGAAGTGTGGGTATAGGATGGATCTGGCACCACCTTGTGGTCCTTTATATTTGCTTGCTTTATCATCAACGTATAATCTGCTTTGAAAAAAAATTTTCACTTATTGGCTTAAATAGCTTTACGCTAATGTTCCTTAAATTATAAACTTTAATTAAAAAATTATTTAGACCCTAGAAGTTGACAGTTAAACATCTAGAGAAACCCCATAATATAAATAAAGGATAAAAAATTAGAATAAGACATAGAAATAAACTTGTCATTGAAACTTTGCTAGCCAGAGCATTGAAACACATTATTAGGGGTATTAAACCATTAAGTATTTTTCTCCCTTTACAAATGTTATTACCAGTAGAATCCAACTTGTAATGTTCGAGCTAACTTTCTGTCATAGACCTAGTCTCCTCCAGCAGTCTCAACCAGTTTCCTCCCACTTTGACTTTGTCTCCAGTTTAAATACTTTATTACAATTATATCATTACAGTATACTGAGTATGTGTGAACTATAGAACCATTACATCACCATACTAAGTAGTAAGTATATATATATATATATATATATATATATATATATATATGAATTATTTTTTATTTTATATTCCAATTATGGGATGAGATTGGGGGGGAGAGGGTGACAGTGTTTTTATCATCCTCCTCTGAAGGCACTCTACAGCTTCTTTAATCAATGACATTCCTAAAATGTGACATCTAAAGTTGAATATAAAACTCCAGATATAGTCTTTGTATCTAGTAAGAGTCCCTAGTGTAGACAATAGCTATCAGTTAGATAAATAATTGAGTTGAAACTAATTATCTGATATTTGATAGGAAATTTAAAGATATTTTGTCATATCTGACACAATGATAACACTAAAAATGTTATTTCTACATGTGAATATACATATATGCATGAAAAATCACATGAATGGCTAAAAAATTTTTTTTCATTTCAAGTATTTAATAAATCCAACTCTCACCTTGGAGGAGTTATTCAAAAGAATGCTGTAGACACATCCCAACATATAAGTCATCAATATAAGCTTTAGGAGATTGATATCAATCAATATCCTAAATTGATGGAAATTTCAAGGGAGGAAGGGGTTTTTAAGGGAAGGGAACAATAAGTTAGGAAAATGGATTTATGAGAAAAGCATTTGGATTTCTGGACTATGGATTAAATATATATCATGATATATATTTAAAGAGAGCAAAGAGAAGGGGGAGAAGGGGGAAGGGGAGAGCACAAAATGAGAACAACTAAAATGAACTTACCTGAAATTTTGCAAATGTGACGAGACTTTCCAGGTCATGTTCAGAGTTGATGAAAGGTTCTCAAGTTGCTTTCTCAGGGCTCTAAAAGAAAGAAAGAAAGAAAGAAAGAAAGAAAGAAAGAAAGAAAGAAAGAAAGAAAGAAAGAAAGGAAGGAAGGAAGGAAGGAAGGAAGGAAGGAAGGAAGGAAGGAAGGAAGGAAGGAAGGAAGGAAGGAAGAAAGGAAGGAAGAAAGAAAAAGAAAAGTTTGATGTGAAAAATGTGAGAAAATTATTTTATAGACCTTGGATAGAGATGAAGACCACCCCCATTATTTCACTAGGACAGGGAATTCTCTGGTGAAGAAACTCCCTTTACCAATGTACATTGACACCTTCTCTGCAAGTTAAAATCTTAGAGAATTTCCTGAGGGGGAGCACTGAGAAGCTATGTGATTTGCCCTAGATCCCATAGCCAGTACATATCATAGGCAAGATTGGAACACAGATCTTCCTGCCGCAAATCAATTCTCTATTGTCTACAAGACAAGGCTATTTTAAAGCAGAAAAGAGCTACCCAAAATCTAAGCTATATTCACTCTTTACCTTTACTATAAACAAACAAAATTATTTGGTGAAAGATTTCTCAAAACATCTGTTTGTTTCATAATTTGTTTTCTTCCATAAAGATTGGAATAGAAGGATGTGGAAAAGAAACATGTGCCACTGTTGCTTCTTATTTGGGAGAGTGTAAACTCTACAGATTATCTACAGCTCGTACTTATGGCCACCTGGAATTCAGAGAAGACTTAAAACAAGTCTTTCTACAAACAGGATTAGAAGGAAAACCTACAGTTTTGCTTATTATTGATATACATCTAACTCAGGTAAGCAGCTTTTATTATGGATCATTGTTTTATTTTTTTTTTCTATCTTCCTCACTTTCTTTAATAGCCTTTTATTTACAGGATATATACATGGCTAACTTTACAGCATTAACAATTGCCAAACCTCTTGTTCCAATTTTTCACCTCTTACCCCCCCCACCCCCTCCCCTAGATGGCAGGATGACCAGTAGATGTTAAATATATTAAAATAGAACTTAGATACACAATAAGTATACATGACCAAAACATTATTTTGCTGTACAAAAAGAATCAGGCTCTGAATTATTGTACAATTAGCTTGTGAAGGAAATCAAAAATGCATGTGTGCATAAATATAGGGATTGGGAATTTAATGTAATGGTTTTTAGTCATCTCCCAGAGTTATTTTTCTGGGCATAGCTAGTTCAGTTCATTACTGCTCCATTAGAAATGATTTGGTTGTGGATCATTGTTTTAAAGACTGACATATTAAAGTATCTGTTGCAAAAAAGTGATAAACATAAAACTGTTTTTGTTTTCTTAGCATTCCAATTCTTTTAAAGATATTTGGTAAGGCAATCTGAACTATTTGACTCAATTCCCTCATAAAAGTTAGAATATCTAATTGATGCTCTATTTACTTAGTTTTCCTAGATATCATCTATTTTAAGTCAAAATATTTAATTTTCTTTGCTCATTCCCTAAACCTATTTTCAGTAGTAAATTAAACATTTGAAAGGATGAATTCTTTTTATCTTTTTATAGGATGGCACATAGTGTCATACCACTGTTTTCCTGATTCCCTATGCTCACAACTTGGAGTTAAAATTTCTTTTACTTTAATTTCATCTTCCCAATATAGTCAATCACCCTGTCCTCCTCATTCTTTGTTGACAACGTGGCCTAGATTTTCAATTTCTAGTCATTATCCTAATCTATATTCTCATTCTCCTGTTGTTAAATATTATTGAATCTCCTTTTTTATAAATTGTAATTCTCCATATAGATTGAGTAAGCTTGTGAATTTCAGGTAATGTAGTTATTCTCAACATGAATGTTCCTCAGTGTCTTCTAGAGCTGGATGTCACCTTGGCACAGAATCACCGAATTTGAGAATGATAAGGGATGTCAGTGGCCATCTAATCTAGACTATAAATAGAATTTCTGCTGTTACACAACTAAAAAGAGATCATCAAACTCTTGCTTGAAGACCTTGGTTGAGAGAAAAGCTAATACCTCCCAGATTAAATTACTCTACTTTAGGTTATCTGTAAGTGTTAGGAAACCTTTTTCTTATACTAAGGCTAAATTTGTTTCTTTATAAATTCACTGCTATGCCCTTTTTGTAGTGGCAAGGAACTGGAAATTGAGTGGAAATTGGTTTGGGAATGACTGAATGAGTTATGGTATATGAATGTTATGGAATATTATAGTTCTATAAGAAATTATCAGCAGGATGATTTTAGAAAGTCCTGGAGAGCCTGCATTTTTGATTTCCTTCACAAGCTAATTGTATACTATTTCAAAGTCCGATTCTTTTTGTACAGCAAAATAACTGTTTGGACATGTATACGTATATTGTATTTAATTTATACTTTAACATATTTAACATGTATTGGTCAACCTGCCATCTGGGGGAGGGGATGAGGGGAAGGAGGGGAACAATTGAAACAAAAGGTTTGGCAATTGTCAATGCTGTAAAATTGCTCTTGCATATAACTTGTAAATCAAAAGTTATAATTTAAAAAAAAAGAAAGTCCTGGAGAGACTTATAGGAATTGATGCTAAGTTAAGTGAGTAGAATCAAGAGAATATTGTACATGGCAAAATAAAATTGTGATAGTCAACTCTTATAGACATGGCTCTTTTCAATAATGAAGTGACTGAGGCCAATCACAATAGACTTGTAATGGAGAGAACAATCTGCCTCCAAAAAGAGGACTGTGGGTACTGAATATGGATCAAAACACAATATTTTCACTTCCCTTCAACGAAGTAAGGAAAAGAAGGAAGAAAAGAGGAAGGAATCGAGGAAGGGAAGGAGGGGATGGAGGGAGGGAAGGAGGAAGGAAAGGAAGAAAAGAATTCACTGCCACTACTTCTGTCCTCCAGGAACACATAGAAGAAATAATCCTTCCATATGATAGCCCTTCAAGTACTTTAACATAGCATCATGCCTTACCCTAAGCTTTCTCGTCTCCAGTTTGAATATATTCAAATCTCTTGACTCATCTGCAACTTAAGAATACCCTTCCTAAATTGTGGTATCAACAACTGAACCCAATACTCCATATGTGGACTAACCAGGACTAAGTATAACATAATAATCTCCTACATATTCGTGAAGGTTATAATTTTCTTAATTACTTTCTAAGATCATATTATCTTTTTTCAGTGTTATATCTTACTGTTCACTCATATTGAGCTTACAAATCCACTCAAATCACCATTTAAAAAAATAATTTCTGCTTATTGTTCTTATATTTTAATTTTTAATAGTGTTTTTGTCAAGAAAAATATTGGTATTCATTTTGTTGTTGCTGAGGCATTTGGAGTTAAGTGACTTGCCCAGAGTCACAGAGCTAGAAGTATTTTTTTTATTTAATAGCCTTTTATTTACAGGTTTTATGGATGGGTAACTTTACAGCATTAACAATTGCCAAACCTCTTGTTCCAATTTTTCACCTCTTACCCCCCCACCCCCTCCCCCAGATGGCAGGATGACCAGTAGATGTTAAGTACATTAAAATATAAATTAGATACACACTAAGTATACATGACCAAACTGTTATTTTGCTGTACAAAAAGAATCAGACTCTGAAATATTGTACAATTAGCTTGTGAAGGAAATCAAAGATGCAGGTGGGCAAAAATATGGGGATTGGGAATTCAATGTAATGGTTTTTAGTCATCTCCCAGAGTTCTTTTTCTGGGCATAGCTGGTTCAGTTCATTACTGCTCCATTGGAAATGATTTGGTTGATCTCATTGCTGAGGATGGCCAAGTCCATCAAAACTGGTCATCATATAGTATTGTTGTTGAAGTATATAATGATCTCCTGGTCCTGCTCGTTTCACTCAGCATCAGTTCGTGTAAGTCTCTCCAGGCCTTTCTGAAATCATCCTGTTGGTCATTTCTTACAGAACAATAATATTCCATAATATTCATATACCACAATTTATTCAGCCATTCTCCAACTGATGGGCATCCACTCAGTCTCCAGGTTCTAGCCACTACAAAGAGGGCTGCCACAAACATTCGTGCACATACAGGTCCCTTTCCCTTCTTTATGATCTCTTTGGGATATAAGCCCAGTAGTAACACTGCTGGATCAAAGGGTATGCACAGTTTGATAACTTTTTGAGCATAGTTCCAAATTGCTCTCCAGAATGGTTGGATTCGTTCACAACTCCACCAACAATGCATCAATGTCCCAGTTTTCCCGCATCCCCTACAACAATCATCATTATTTTTTCCTGTCATCTTAGCCAATCTGACAGGTGTGTAGTGGTATCTTAGAATTGTCTTAAATTGCATTTCTCTGATTAATAATAACTTGGAGCATCTTTTCATATGATTAGAAATAGTTTCAGTTTCTTCATCTGAGAATTGTCTGTTCATATCCTTTGACCATTTTTCAATTGGAGAATGGCTTGATTTTTTATAAATTAGCAGAGCTAGAAATATTAAGTGGTTCAGGCCAAAGTTGAACACTGGTCCTCTTCTAGGCCAATGTTCCATCCATTGCGCCATCTAGCTATTTCTGGAAGTCATTTTTTTTAATATTTTAAGTTTCAAATTTTTCTCTCTTCCTCCTTCTCTCCTCTCAATATACATGGGCTATCATATAAAATATATTTACATGTTGACCACAGTTATGAAATAAGAAACAGATCAAAAAAGGGGGAAAAAACACAAGAATAAGATAGGTAGGGGAAAAAACATATTTTTATCTGTATTCAGATTTCATCAGTTCTTTATATTTTCCTTAATATTTTCCTTCATGATCCTTTGTATTTCTTTTGAATTATTGTGTTGCTGAGAAGAGTTATATCTTACACCTTATACTTAAGCCCATGTGTATTTTCATTCATCCCTATTCAATTTCATTTTGTTAGATTCACTCCAGTATATCACAAATCAATTAACATTTATTAAATATTTACTCTTTGCCAAATGCTTTGCTAAGGACTAAGAATACAAATACAAACAGAAAAACAGTTCTGCCCTCAAGGACTTTCTCATAGGGAAGACCACATATAAAAGAAAGCTGAAAAGCAGAAGGAGATATCTATACAGAAACATAGTAGAGAAAGTCTAGAGAGTAAGGATAGAACCTGAAAAAGAATGAAGACATAGTTGTTTGGGGCACTCTCCATAAAAAAAGATTCTGAAAGGAATGAACCAGAAGAAAAGACTAAAGGGGTAGAACAAAATTCCAGAGTAAGACAGTTAGGGAGAGTCAACTTGTATGATGGAGAAACTACAGAGGCAGAATGAACTTCCAGGGTGGGAAGACTAATGTTAGCATGGTAGAGAACATCTAAAGAGTCAAGGAAAGAGCCTGGAAAGGAAGGGAGACATGGCTAGCTTGGATACTTTCCTCAAAAGGGAGATTTGGGGAGAAACCAATCTTTCAAGGAGAGGGCTACAGGAATGGAATGAACTTTGACAGTGAGAAGTGTAGGAACAAAATGAACTTCCGAGATGAGATCAAAAAAGAAGGATGAATTTTCAGGATGGTAGACTACTGAAAGAGAAATTACAGAGAATCAGGAGTAGACTCCAGAGAAAAATGAGGAGTCCAATGCTCTCCCTTGTCAAGATTTAATTTTGGATAGGGACTGTCATCTAGTATGCTAGTAATTTTAAAGTTTCAGAAGTACCTGTTCAGGGAATGGCATAGATTTAGATGACCATTGAGTACCTTCCAATTATGAGATTTATGATTTTTCAATATCTTTTGTTGAGAGATCTTATATACCTAAGATGCCTAAGAAATTTTATTTAAAAAGTTCTTTTTCCAAGTTTGTAGAACTGAAATATGGTGGGTCTGAAAGTAATAAAAGTCCTTAAAACCTTAAATTTGTTATCAATAAAAATGGTATTTGACTAATTTGACTATTTTATTGCATTATGGTTTGTGAAGGTTATATTAACTAATTTTGCCTTTTTTCATTTATTCATAATATCTCTCTGACCTAATATATGGTTTTTCACATATTCACATAATATTTCAATTTTTAATGTGGTGTTAAGAAATTTTTTGTAGTCCCCAATTAGATGCTATAAATATTTTGACTTTTAATTTTTATACCAATTTGTTCAGTTCCACATTTTCCCTTTTTTTCTTTGTTAGATTTATCCAAAACTAAGAGACTGATTTCAAAGTCTCCTGTTCCTAATGTGTCACTATCTACATCTTATTGTATTTCAATTAATGTTTGCTTTCTGAATTTGGACAGTAAGGCATTTGAAGTATATAAATAAGTTTGTTAGTGATATGAGTTTGTTTTCTGTGACTCCTTTCAAAATACTCTAGTTTCCTTGTTTACCTACTTTAATTTTTTGAATGTTTGTTTTTGCCTAGTCAGACAGCATAATTGCAACTCCTGCTTTTTTTTTTTTTTTTTTTTTTTTTTTTTTTTTTTTTTTTTTTTTTTTTTTTTTTTTTTTTACTGTATTTGATGCATAGTAGTTTTTCCATTCCCTTAATCTTATTTTGTGTATATCTTTGGTTTTTTATATGTGTTTCTGGTAAGCAACAGATTGTAGAGTTTTATTCTCTCATCCAATCTGTTACTCTTTTTTCTATCTCATTGAACTGTTTAATTCATTGAGATTTAAAGTTAAGAGAAGTATCCTTGTATTTTCCTACTTTTATTGCTAATATTGTTTTTTTTATGTTCCTTCAGTCACTTTAGCTTAATCTTTTTAAAGGTGGCCCTATTTTCTAATATTTTTCTTCCTCTCTCCCCCAATGTCGTCTTCCCATTAGTTAATCCTTTTTCTTTGGGGTTTTACTTTTAAGTTACTTTTTTCCTGCTTTCATTTTTTTTTTTTTTTACTAAATTCCTCCCTCTTCTCTCTTAATTAAGTAGATTCCCCTTTCTCCTACTCCCCTTCAACTAGTCCTATTCATTAAATGGATTTTTTATTTCATTTTTATACCCCTTTCCAAAAAGGGTTTTCTTTCATTATCACTCTCTCTTTCTGTCTATTTTAGATCCTCATTCTCTGGTTCATGACCCCTATTTTTATTCCATCTCTATTGTCTATGTTTCTCATGGAATCAAAACTTCAAGATATTTGTTCTGGTCTCTTTCATCTAGATAGTTTCTAACATGGCCTTGTAAAGAATTCCCCTTTTCCACTGTGCCTCACTCCAGTGCAAGGGCAATTCCTGCAGGTGACAGAGAAGACACTGCCCCATGGTAGGACCCTTCCATCAACATGTGCTTAGTTATAATATTGATTTACTTTTAGGCAGGTTATCTAGATTTTGTCCTTATTACCTCAGGTCTACTTCTTCACTGTTACCTCCACTTGACTTCTGCTTTAACCTTTTTATCTTTGTGTACAGTTAGAAAGAAATCCCTTATTGATCTCTCTCTGCTGTCATTGCTGTCCTTTTTTGGCCATGTTCATTTATTCCTCCTGCATTTCTATTATCTAGACTGTCCAAAAATCAAATAATCTCTTCAGTTTTGGTTGCCTTTCTAAGAATGTTCCAGTGTCTCTTTATGTCCATCTTTTTTTTCATTTATGGTTAAGCTCAGATTTGCAGGGCAGATTCATGCATATTGAGCTCCATTGCTATTCAAAACACATAATTCCATTCCCTCCTGCATTTTCTGATGTATATATAATAGTCTTACGTTTTTTGAATTGCCTTTCCTTTACATTTAGAGGTCTTTCTCCTGACTGTGCAGAATTTATTGCTTCTAAGTTGAATTATTAAATTTAACCATTATGTGTCTTGTGGTTTGAAGCCTTGGGTTGTTTGATGTTGGGGTTTCTTTTTTCTGTAGACAATCTATGAATACTTCAATTGGTATTTAATTTTCTATAGATAATCTATGAATACTTCATTTGGTATTTAATTTTCCGTGTTCAAAAGTTCTGGCAGTTCTCTTATATTATTTCCTGCAGAATGGTGTTATAGTTTTTTGTTCTGTACTGCTCTTCTGGGAGACCTGTGATCTTTAGGTTGTCTCTATACATCCTGTCTATTTTATTAGTATGTTTTGCCTGTAAAGTGAGCATAATTTCTTTTAATATTATTGTCTTGAATCTCTTCTTTTAGAATGTCCTTTATTTCTGTGTATTTGCATTTCTAATCTATTGTTCTCTCTCTGCTTTCTTTGGTGAGACTTGCCATTGCAGATTCTAATTTTCTGTCTGGCCCATTATTTTGCTGTATAGAACCATATATTCTATTTTCACACTCTCATTTCTCTCTTAAATCATTCAGGAAGAACATTTGGTGGTTTCATGTTCTCCTCCATACCTCCATCTCATCAAATGTTGTATTGTTTCCCTTGTTTTGCAATGTTTATACATAAATACCCGAATGCATTTATTCGATCTGGAGGCCATCTTTCCTTCTGTTATTATTGTTTTCCTTATTGTTTCCTTTGCTTATGTTTGAGGTCTTTGAATTTTCTTCTTTCTAAGATCTTGGTAATTTCAGTCTTTCTTTTTCTTATTGTTTCCTACTACTCACTTTGTGACCCCCTGTCCTGGTAGTTTTCTAATCTGGTAGTTTGCTTGAGGGCTGGGTCTTAAAGCATCTCAACCACCTCACACACTGGATAATTTATTCTTTATCACTTTAAGTCTTTTCTTCAAGTGACATTTGAGGGGACAGAATTGGCTCCAGCTAGACTTTGGGCTCTTTCCCTCTGGCTTAGTGGAGTACTTCATAGTCTCCCATACATATATAGTTTCCTATCCTATAGCCTGGATTCTCACTTCTTTGGCAGTTCAGAGACCTGCCTGATGATAATGGAGTTGATTTCTCTAGTTTGGGTTTCAAGGGTTTGAAGGTATGGTATGGAACACTATTTCAAGTTCAAACACATGTCCTACTCCTTTCCTCTCTGTTCCTGGCTCTCCTGCATAGATCTTTCATAGCACAGACCATTGCCCTTCATCATAGTGGCTATGTGGGCCTAGTAAGTCTGCCCATGGAATACTACCTCAGGTTTGGCTACTTTTCATGGCCTAAGCAAATAGTCATATCCTGGAAGCAGGCTCTCCAAGGCATTGGAAGAAGCAGGGAGAATGGACTGTTGATTTGGATTTGAGTCCTTTGGGTTCCAATTGCTTGAGTTAGCTAGTACAGTCTTGCTGCTATTAGTCCAAGAGTTGGAAAAGGAATGCTAAGTGAGCTCAAGAGAGATGTCAATTCATGGGTTTATTTATGGGAGTGAGAGGATGGGGTGGTTCTTTTGAATTCTGAGTATTCTGAATCATAGAGACAGATTATGTTTCTTTATTTTGGACATATAATTTCTGTTTGGAGAGATGTGAGGAGTTGAGGGGATTAGAAAAAATTCTAGTTCTTCATCCTCTAAATCACATGACCTATTTGACTGATTTGACTATTTAAATTATGAATAGACCATGATGGTTAACCAAAAAAATAGTTTGCTTTATAGTATATCTCTGATAATTTAGTGTGCCTTAATAGAAAATATGAAGTCATTTTTTTATTTTAAAAATATATGTTTTTACCCAAGGAGTCTGTTTTAGAAGATTTGAACTGCGTTCTCAATTCAGGAACTATGCCTGATTTATTTGAATATGAAGAGTTGGATAATATAACATCAAGTCTTAAAAGTCTTAGTGAAGAAGTCAGTAGTGATGACAGCCGACATGCTTTGCTCCTGTTTTTCCAAAAGGTATTGTTCACTTGATTTTATTTTTGTCAAACTATGAACGCGTATTTGAAGCCACATTCATGTTTCTATTTATTATGTTCAATTTGTGATTTTGTCCTTAAAATGAGCTTATTAAGCCAAATCAATAATGATATTATTTTAAGGTGATCAGGAATTTTATAACCTTTTGGCTTCTTGATTTTCTTAAAAATTTAGCATCCAGAGATGTATCCATTCTTAGCGATATGTGTGACTTTTGCCAGATTATCCCACACTCAAACTATTATTTTATTTTTACCATTAGCCATTAATAATTTCCATTTAAAACATTGTGATATCTGTCATGTGACTTTCCTATTAAACAGCCTTAAATAATTCCTTTTTTGCTCCCACATCAAGATTAAACTCTTTGTCTGCCTTTTTGAAGTTCATCACAATCTGACCCAACTTTACTTATTCAAACCTATTCCCTTTGCTCTCCCATTCTCTTTTCTTGGCATACCCCATGGTCATCACCTCTCTAGCTTTACTCATACTGATTTGAATTTTCTTTTTCCCCTCTTTCTACCCTGAATCTATTTATGCTTCAAGGTCTACCCTAAGGCCTACCTCTTTCAAAGAATTTTTTTCTATTTTCATCCCTTATTGATATCATCTGATATTTTGTGATTAAACACACTAGATAAAACAAATAGATCATATAGCACTTGGAATAGTATTAGACATAGAGTAGGCTTCTTATTAAATATTTGATAGTTGGTTTGATGTACATGATTTTTCATTTGAGAAATAAAAGGGTAGCTAATAAAATGGTATCTGAGAATGGGATTAGAACAGAGTACATGCAATAAAGGTTCACAAGAAGGTTTTTTCTTCATATTCTGGACTGGCCGAATCATATTCTGGCAGACCCAACAAAAGGTCAAAGTGAGATGTTTTTCAGCTCAGGACAATTTAAAAGGTTGGATAGAGAGATCTGTGACACAGAGATAGATGAACTTACATGGATAAAACACTAGTGGTAGGAATAGATAATAGTAACAGAAGTGACAGCAGCTTTGGGAATTCTCAAGTTGGAGACAGTATGGGGATCTGGCAACTAATCACAAGAGATTACAAGGGACTCCTATGCTAACCTTGAACACAGGATTTGCTGCTTGTCAAATCCATTGCTTTTAACCCACTTCTGAGTCATAATTCAAGAGTCGAGATGGAAAAAATTATCTCACATAAAAAAGGTATGCAAGGAAGACTTTACAATGGAAGGGAAATTGTGGGTTGGGTAGTGGACAGTGCTTGAACTTGGTTCCATATATACCTATCTCTATATATATTCAATTGATAACATAAATCTATCTTATTCAACTGAGAATTAGGAAAGGGGATAAGAGAAAAAGTGAGTGATTAAAGAAAAGCAATAGTCAGAAGCAAAACAGACTTTAGAAAAGGGACAGGGACAAAAGAGAGAAGGATAAATAGAAGAAAGTACAATAAAAGGAAGTGCGCAGTTAGTAATAATAACTGTGAATGAGAATAGGATGATCTCACCCATAAAATGGAACAAGTAGCAAAATAGATTAGAAACCAAAATCCATAATAAGTTATTTAGAAGAAATATACTTGAAACAGAGAGAGACACAAAATTAAAATAGGGGGCTAGAACAGAATCTGTTATACATCAGCTGAACTAAAAAAGACAAGGGAGAACAACCTGATCTCAGACAAAGCAAAGGTAAAAATAAACTTAATTAAAAGTGATAGGCAGGATACTACATCTTGATAAAGAACACCATCGGCAATGAAGTAATATCAGTACTAAACATATATGCATCAAATTGCATAGCATTCAAATTCTTAAAGGAATAGCTAAATTATGTAGGAGAAAATAGTATAACTTTATTAGTGGGGAACCTCAACTTTCCCCTCCCAAGTTAAATAAAGCTAACCATAAAAGAAAGAAGAAAGAAGTTAAAGTGATGATTAGAATCCTAGAAAAGTCAAATATCTGGAGAAAAGTTAATGGGAATAGAAAGAAGTAAACTTTGTTTAGAGCTATACATGGCAACTTCCCTAAAGTTGACCATGTTTTTGTGCTTAAAAACTTCACAACCAAATGCAGAAAAGTATAAATATTAAATTCAGTCTTTTCAAATCATAATACCACAACAATTACATTCTAAAAGCTGCCAAGGCATGGATTTAAAATTAATTGGAAATTAAATAATCTAATCTTAAAGAATGAGCAGACCAAAGAAGAAACCATAGAAACAATTAACAATTTCATTAAAAAGTAATAAGTAAATAGTAATAAGCAACATTCCAAAAGTTGTCAGATGCAGGCAAAACAGTACTTAGAATAAAATTGCCCTGAAGATCCCCAAACAAAGGCTAGATGGTGACAAAGTGAGTAAATTACAGAGAAAGGCCCTTCAGTGTCAGGTTGGACAAGGTGGATACATCCAACTCTGAAATTCAATGATTCTAAGGTAGCTGTTCAGCTTTACAATGCTATCTATCTGAGAATTCTATATCCCTTCAAAGACAGAATTGAAACAAAATTTTAATATGTCACTTTCTTCTCATGTAACTAATAATCCATTTTTTTCCATTCAAAATCAGAGAATTACAAGAAATCTTCATATTTTTATGACTGTAAGTCCTGCAGGGCCCAATTTCCGCCAACGTTGTCGTAAATACCCAGCCTTGATTACATGCAGCACAGTTGACTGGTATGAGAGGTGGCCCAATGAAGCTCTTTTTACTGTAGCAATGTTTCATTTAAAGCAAAAACATGGCCTGGAGATCAAAGAGGTAAAGTTTTAAAAAACAACATCAACTAAACACATGTTTTTAAACAACATCCAAATATGAAGTTTATTTGTTGGTAGTATCTGAGCACATTTTCCTTCTACTTAATTGTAGCATCCTGGGTGGGGAGCAGTTTATTATCAACCACACCCCTAACACCTCAATATCCATTTCCTCCGTCAGGTGGCTTTCTAGACTTATCCTCCTACCTGCATTCTATCTCCACTTTCAGGGATAGAAGATAGATAGTGATCCCAGGTTTAAATAAAAGCCTCCCTCTTCTGCACCTGTGCCTTTCTAAATAGCCCGAAGGATCAGGATGTTATTATTTTCTATGTTGTATTCTTTTGTCAATGAGTATTAAGATATCCAAACAAATTGGAAACACAAGATAGGACTATAAAATAAGAAAAGTCATCTATGAAAATAGGTCTATTTTGCTCTTACCATACAGTGAGTTAAACAAGAAACTATAATGGTAAGCCTGATGGGTCACCAAGTGCCATCTAAAGAAAAAGAAGAGGACTTAAGATAATTCAATAGCAGTTGGAAACCCTTAAAAATGCACAGGGCTGCCATCCCACTTGGGCATGACACAGGACCCAGAGAACCAATATGAGAATTACTCCCTTAAGTACTGAAGCGCAAAAGAACCAAGAGTAGAGATTGGAGGGAATTGAAAAAGGAATACAAGCAGAACAGGCTCACATTGATCACATCCGTAAAATGATTTAGGATAAAACTGGACTTAACTTCCCAAATTTGACAAAGCTGGCCTCTCTCCTGTACCTGTATTTGCCTATTTTAATAGAGTGTAGCCTACCATAAAAGTTCTTCAATGCCTTATTGTGACTGAGAGATAATTCTAGGTTCCCAAGACTTTGCCAACAAAGCATTTCCTTTGATAAAATTCAAGAGATTTCCAAGACAGGCGCATAAACAGACTGAGGTCTCTTGTCCAAAGACCAACCTAACTAAATACAAAAACAAATTTTTTTTGATCATTAATTTGATCACCAGATGATGAATTGGTTTTTGACTATGACAATTTAAGAAGACTATTGAATTTGTAAGGCAGTCACAATCTGGATTAGGAACAGAAATAACTATATCTATGGAAGTTCTAAGTATGGAACTGATATCTATATTATTTCTTCTTCCTGTTGTCATTTTGTTGTATTGGCCTGAGAATTACTACTGAGATGAAACCTACAAGCTAAAGAGAGGATTATCTGAAATCATTGCCCCTCCAAAGAGAATCCCTAAATTTTTAGGTGATATCAATTGAAGAGAAAGGAAAAGTTGTAGTTGATATCATATCTTATTATGGACTTTTCCCTCTTTCTCATTGCTCCCTCCCCCACCTCCACCACTCAGTACTGTAAACATCAAATTTTCCAATTCTGTATCGAGGGTCTTCCCTTCCCAGAATGATTGATTTATTTAGATTTTTTTTGACTAGGTGAAAGAGGAGATTTTTTTGCCTCACTATAGCCTCAATTAAACTAAGAATTGTTGAAGACCTTCATTTAAAAAGGCCAAGGTCTCCCACTGCATCCAGGACCATCTTCAGTCATCCTGATCTATATCTGGCCGCTGGACCCAGATGGCTCTGGAGGAGAAAGTGAGGCAGGTGACCTTGCTCAGCCCTCTCTCACTCAAATCCAATTCACTTGTACATCATGACATCATCTCCCTGATGTCATGTTCCTCTTGAGAACAAAAGACAAACAACTCTATGTATCATTCTAGACCAGGGTATTGAAAAACTAATTAAATAAATTAGTAATAGCTCAAATATTAAAGATTTTACAAAATGTTCTTTTTCCTGTTTCAATAACAATTTTTTCCCTAATTACAGGAATTAATACCACAACTCTCTGACGCATGTGTTCAATTCCACAGTAGTATTGTTAATATGAATATCAGATTTTGGAAGGAAACTAAAAGACATTATTATATCACTCCAAGTAGCTATCTGCATTTTATAGATACCTTTACACACATCTTGAAATCAAAAGAAAGGAAAATGATGGTAAAAAGGTAAGAATTTAAAATCAAAATTAAATTAGAAATCATAAATACCCCTTTACCCTGGGACTCTTAGAGATTATGCAAGCACCCCAATTTCCTGCCATGGGAGAGAAATATAGAAGAGCTATTGTTGCATATTGGGCTTGGAATCACAGAATTAGAAACTGAGAAATTGAGAAAGAGACCAAAAAGGTTATATCATCTAACTCCCTGGTTTTACAAATAAAGGAATGGTGGCTCAGAGAGTAGAAGTGATTTGCCTATGGTCGCATAGCTAATCAGTTACAGAGATGAAATTTGAAGGCAGGCTCACCCACTAACTCCACATCTTTCTGTTTTGTGATGCTTCCACCTCAGAAGAGCTGAATTTGAATCCTGACTTTGTTACACATTAGCCATGTGACCATGATCAAATTTAATCTTTCTACATCCCAGTTTCTTAGCCAGTAAGTTGGGAGTAATGATGTTTTTATTACCTAAGGAGTTGTGAACAAAGTAATTTTAAATTGAAAAAACTATTAAAATATAAGCTGCTATTATAAAACTGATCATAAAAAATTCATGGAGAATACCTACTAAGATTTATAGGAGTTACAATCAGTGTGTGTCCATCGAGAGAGATCACCTACCCAGATTGAAATTGCAGTTTCTTGTCGTACTGAATGAGGAAGTATTATAAAAATATAGATATCCTTTAAAGCTTAAACATGGGCCAAGGAAAATGTCTATCACTCCCTATATGTTCATAGTAAATTCCCCTATGTTCATGTATTCACACAGCAACACTAAAATCAGATATAACATTATATCCATATTCCCCAAAGAAGAGAGAAAAAAAATATTTTTCATGCTTAATACCTACTAGGTATTTAAAGTATTTTATCATTTTTCAAAGCACAACCATATACACACATTGCCAAATCTTTTCATAGTCTACCTTCTCACAGTCTCTCATCTACTTCCCCCTTTGCTTCCTGTCCCTCATCACCTTCTAACTGATCTCTCTGCCACAAATCTCACCCCACTCCCAGACATGCTCTATTCAAGATATCTATATATCTGATTTTTCCTAAAGCCTGCATCTGACCATATCACCACCTGCCTCAACAAGCTCTAGTAGCTCCCTATTACATCTACAATCAAGAAAATTCTATTTGATACTCAACATTCTCCATAACTTGATGGTTCTTAACTTTCCATTCATCTCTCCACAGTTTATCATCCATCCCCAATGATACATCCTTTATTTACACTGTCTGGGAAGCTCTGTCTTCTCACCAACTCTTAGCTGCTTCCTTCAGGTAGCAGCACAAACTCCATTTGCTGCAGAAGATCCTTCTTGTTTTTTCTTCTAGTTCCTTCCCCTCTCAGTTTATCCTCTCACCTTCCTTCAGGTAGCAGCACCTTTGCTGCAGAAGACCTTTCTTGGTCTTTTCTTCTAGTTCCTTCCCCTCTCAGTTTACCTTGCATGTCTTCATTATCTATCGTGTATGTACATTTAGATTGGTATTGGTTAGTCATGTCTGACTCTTCATGATTCTATTGGAGGGTTGGGTTTGCCATTTCCTTCAGCTCATTTTACAGATGAGAAAACTGAGGCAAACAGGATTAAGTGTATCTGAGGTCATATTTAAATTCAAGTCTTCCGGATTCTATTCACTCTGTCACTCAGCCCTCCCTCACTCAAATACAATTCACTTGCATCATGTCATCACCTTCCCATTACCATGGTCATCTTCAAGGACAAAAGACAAGCAACATCTTGTATGTACTTTATTATTTACAATCATTGTCTTACCCATTAGAAGGTATGCCCTTCCAGGGCAGGGACAGGTTTTTGTTTTTGTTTTTGTTTTTGTTTTTTGCCTTTATTTGAATCCCATAGCTTAGAGCAGTGCCTGGTACATAGTAAGCACCTAATAAATACTTGTTACCTCATGACATCCCTAAGTTAGGCAAAAGCGGAGCATTATTCCTAGGAACCTGCATTTCACAAAGGTTGATCACACAGCTACTGAGTATTGGAGCCCACATTAAAAACTATACTCCCTAATTCCTTTTCTAGTGTTATTTATACTACACCACCATCAGACTGCCCAGGCAGAGATATCCAGTCTTTTTGTAAGGAAGAATTGACTATAAAAACTAATTAGTTAATATCTGACTGGACACTTAACATCTCAAAACTCAGTTATGTCCTTGCAGCAGCAACCACCATTCCCAAATTCAAGGGATAAAATATACATTTTCAGGATCCTCTTTTCCTTTCCTAGTTCCCATCTTAACCCCTCCAGCGCCAGAAAATGGATGGAACTCTACACTGCCACATTTCCTCCCCCCCCCCCCAATACACATCCCCTTCCTCACCTGAATTTGCTTCAGAAAGTACTTTAGACCCTTTGGACTATTTCTGAATGATCTTTCATTCCCCTTATCCTATTCCATCCTTTGATTCACTCTATATCCCTTTCCCATTGATCGACACACCTTGTACCACTGCTATAAATCTATATACCCTTTTATACCTCACTTTATTCTATTGCCTCCCCTCTTATTTCTTTATGGATTTTGAAGGGAGCTATACCTTCATGATACATACACACACATATACACACACACGTGTATATATACATCGTTCTCTATTTAACCCATTCCCCATGTAAGTAGATTTTCAGAACTACCAGCCCTCCTCTAATGCCTCTATATCAATTCTTCCTCTGCATCTCATTTATATAATATCATTACTATTTTTTTGCCTTTTCCTAAAGAGTTTTGCTTTTTAGAGTCAGACAATACCCATTAATACCCCAATCTTTTTTGAGCTCCCCAATTAGTGACATCAATCTTAAAAGGCACATTTCTCCATGTTAAAAAAAAATAAACAATTTATCCTTATTGAGTCTCTAGAAATTACTCTTCAATGTTGCTTTTATATGTTGTTTTGCCCTGAGTTCTGGTTTGGTTGAGACAAAGTCCTGAAAATCTGCAAGTTTGTTGAATGCCTTTTATTGTACAATATTATTGTTTATTTTGCTGGATATGATATTTTTGGCCACAGGGCTAATTATTTTGATTGTTGACATATATTATTACAAACTTGCAGTCTTTTGCTTTAGCTGTTAATAAATCTTGTATAATTCTAATTATGGCTCCAGCATATTTGTATAGGATTTTGTTTCTTGTAGATTTTCTCTTTGATCTAGGGATTTCAAATTTTAGTAATAATATTTCTATGTGTTTTCCACATAGAATCCCTTTGAGGGTGGACTTTTTTCTATTTCTACTTTCCCCTCATGTTTTAACATCCCACGAAATTTTTCTTTGATTATTTCTTGCAGTATTATGTCAAAGTTCTTTGTTCAGTCACAGCTTTCAGGTACTCCAATTATTTTTATATTTTCTCTTTTTGATCTGTTCTCCAGATTTAGTGTTTCTATTCTATTCTATTTTTTTATTCTTTATTTCTTGGTCTCTTCTAGCTTTACTGGCTTCCCCTTGTTCAATTCTAATTTTCAAAGAATTATTTTCTTCTTTAAGATTCTGTATCTCCTTTTCTAGTTGATTAACTTTTTTCATAGTCTTCTTGTTTTTCTTGGATAGCTTTTTGTTGTTGTTGTTGTTGTTGTTGTTTCCTCAATCTCTCTCATTTGATTGTTGAAGTCTTTTTTTTTTTTTTGAGTTCTATAAATTCTTTCTGGGTAGGTAGCCATTTACTCTTTGACATAGAATGGGCTATTTTTATTTCAGTGTCCTCCTCTGAAGATGAATCCTTATCTTCCCTATTCCAATAGTAAGTTTCTATGATTGGTTGTTTTTGGTTTTTTTTTTTTTTTGTTTTGTTTTTTTTTTGCCTCTTCATTTTTTTAATGAGAATTATTAGTGTAAGCACCTCTAATCCTAGGATGGGTGGAAGGGATGGTACCTGTAGCTTCACTTCAGTTCTCCCCTCTCATCTGCAACCCCAAACCAAAAGCTCCACGCTCCTGCAAGTGCCCCCAGCCAGCAGTGTTCCTACCTTAATGCTTCTGCACTCACTAGGTGTGCTGGTTCCCTCTCAACCAGGGCCACATCTCAGGACCACAGCTGGGATTGGCATTCCTGATCAGTGGAGATTCCCTCAGTCTTCCTGGACTCAGATCCCAGGCTCCCCTCACTGTCTGGGAGGTAAAAATTCCTATGTTTGGTCTGAGGCTCCCTCAGAACCCAGCTAGCCCCAGGGCTCCCTACTTGCTGTTTCTGCAGAGGTAGCCTGGAGATGTTTTTAACTTCACACTGATTAAACCCTAGCCTTGGATCTTTATTTCAGTCTTCTGGGGTTATTTCAGAAGGACCCTTTTGATGCTCCAAGTCTTATTTGTTTTTCACAGGTCTAAATTCAACCTGAGGCACAATTTTGTTTCGTTTGTGGGGAAAATCTGGAGAGCTCAGAATTTTCTGACTTACTCTGCCGTTTTCCCAGAATCCTCCTCTTGTCTGATTTTTAACATCAAATTACCTCCAATTTTGCAGTCTGCTGCTTAAAGAAAAGCAGGGCTTAATTTTTAGAAATGGCAACTCGGTTACTCAGTGGTAGAGCACCAGGTCTGCAGTCAGAAAAATTCATCTTTCTGAGTACAAGTCTGGCCACAGACACTTACTATCTGCGTGACCCTGGGCAAGTCACTTAGTCTTCTTTGCCTCAGTTTCCTCATCTGTAAAATGAGCTGGAGATGGAAAAGCTAGCTACTCCAGTGTCTTTGCTAAGAAAACCCCAAATGGGGTCATAAAGTCAGATGCAATTGAAATGACTTAAAAACAACAAGTTTTTAGTTCCAATACTCCCCCTACTATTCAAGTATGTATTTACTTAGACACAGTAGATACAGATACAGATAGAAAGGGAAGAAAAAGAAAGAAGAAAAGAAGGAAAAGAAGAAAGAAAGAAAAACTTCCCTCTCCTATATTAAAGTTGGCTTTTTTTAACACTAGATTTTAACTTTCACAAACTTTTAAAGTTTTAAAACACATGTGCTTTAGGATATACACACACATACACACAACTTCAAGCCTAAATGTCTGCACTGCACTATCCATATAGAATAAATGTGGTTTTTATACAATTACTGAGTTTTAAACAAGAAAAACTCAATTTATTTTGCTAAAGGCATGGCAGTGTGATTCTCAGGCAAATGGGAGCTTATTTGGTATCTCTAAATAATGTTCTTAGTTAATTTTTTTTAAATCCATTTTTCTCCTACCACTTTTGAAATGGAATATAGGAAAACCACCTTCTTTACTCTAGGGGAAAAAAAGTAACTGACATCTATATTTATATACTTTACAAAGACTACTTTTTTGATTATTTCTTTAATTATTTGATCAACAACTCCAAAAAGTTGTCAGGGTGTTTCAATCCTAATGTTAAAAAGGAAGAAGCTGAGGCTCATAGAAGCCTGACATTAACAAATAGATAATAAAGAGTTATAGCCAGAATCTGGTTTTTTTTCATAATTATAACTTTTTATTGACAGAACCCATGCCTGGGTAATTTTTTACAACATTATCCCTTGCACTCACTTCTCCTCCAACTTTTCCCCTCCCTCCCTCCACCCCCTCCCCCGGATGGCAAGCAGTCCTATACATGTTAAATATTATAGCCAGAATTTTAATCCAGAACCAGTGCCCCTTCTATGCCACACATACCTTTCTTATGAAAGGAAAAAAGAGGGAAAGAGAGAGAGAATGAAAGAGAAAGAACCTTCTGATAATACCCAGTTGTTATTAAGATCACTTCTTACCCTACTCATTGGAATATCATTCTAATATTTTTCAGCTCTGGCATCCCACCTCAAAGCCAAGTAGCACTTAAAACACAATTCTTGTAATCGAGAATACTAGAGTTTGAATCCTCCCTCATATATTTACTGCCTATATGATCCTGGATAAGTCATTTCACCTTTTTTAGTCTCCATTTCCTCAGCTATAAAATGAGGTCTCTTACACCTCTAAATATATGGTCCAATATCCTTATTTATTTGATTTGATTTCTTCTCTAGGACTGAAGTTAATTTCTGAATTCCTGTGTCTATTATACTATAGGATATAATATTTAACAACATTCTATCTTGTGGTACTGATTCCCATATATTAATCTCACCTTGTCAATTAAGATGTCATTATGGTAGAAATCTTATACTTCTTGCATCTCCCTCAATACCTTATATTATAGCAAGCAATTCATAGCAAGCAATTGTCAAAGGCTCCACTTGACTTAAACCAACAGAGAATAGATCTATTTGGGAAATTTTAAGCATCAGCAAATCAAATGAAGATTTTATTTTGTGGGAGAGACTTCCCAGGCATCCCTGAAACTAAAGTTCATTCTCAATTACCACAAATATCCTGTATCTAGTTTTCTAGAATTGCACGTTTTGTACTTGGTAGTATTTTTCATTCTATATATTATTATATTCTTTCTCCCCTGGAGATTACAAACTCCTCAGAGGCTGGAGCCATGTCTTCTGTTTCCATGGAAACACTGGCGAGCTTCTGCTACCATGCTGGGTACACAGTGGGGACTTGATAAATTCTGGTGACTGATTCTGGAGGATTTCTAAGCTGCATTTCTGATGCAAATGGTTTAAAAACTCAGTACTTCATTCTCTCAGTAAATAGGTCAGTCAAAGGACACACAAAAACCCCACCTTACAACTCTTTGATATTTGTCTTCTCCAGGGAACGTTTTAGTAATGGCCTCACAAAGATTCTGGAAGCATCACTGCTAGTTTCGAAAATGCATGAAGAGCTTGTCATCCTTGGTCCTCAAATAGAAAAAAAAACTAAGGTATATTTGGTTGGAAATTGATGTTAATGATGGGTTTCCTACATTTTTAAGACATCAGTCAGGAGTTTGTTTTGATAACTTGTGATCTTTATATTATTATGAAATCAGTTCCTATCATCATTTCTCACATATATTGTCTAAAAAAAATTTGTTCTGTATTAATCTTCTCAAAACACAAATGCATCTTGGTTGCTTTGATAAATTTGCTAACTCTTGGAGTATTGAAAATTTTGATCTGTTTTAGATGGATTCAAAGAAAAAATTTATAGTTTTAGTTTCTTTTTCTATAGGAAACAGAGATCCTCATGGAAAAATTAAAGAAAGATTCACGAGTTGTGCAGCAAGTACAGGCCCTTGTAAAAGACGATGAAGAATTGATGACTCAAGAAGTAATAATTGTACAAGGATATGCTGAGGTAGTTTTAAATTCCATCAAAATAATTCCACACACCCATGATGTCCTTCATACTAAATTAAGCAAAGTTAGGTTCCACCTCCCAGAACATGAATGTTATAAACAGTTGACACTGGCCAGATCAGTTAACCTCAGTCTTCCCATCAATAAAATGAGATGTTCTCTGAGATCTCTTCTAACTCTAGAATTAATCATCATCACCATTATCATTATTAAACTTAAATTTATTATTTACTTTAGAAATAAAGCAAAGTTGTAAATATATATATGAGAAATTTGTAGCTTTTCATGTTCAACTCTTTCTAGTCTATTAGGTATATGGAAATATCTATTTTATCTGGTTTTAAGTTCAGAATCAAAATAATTTTTTAAAAAAAGTAGATTTTGGACCAGGTATGTTTTTAAATATATAAAAGCTTTTAAAAGTCCCTTACAACATCTCTATTGGGTAGGTTGGGATGAGTTTATTTCCATTTCACAGATAAGTACACTGAAGTTCAGAGAAGTTTAATGATGTGACACATAGCTCATGTGACCCTTTCAGATCCAAATTTTGTACTTAGGATACTGGCCCTAGAGGAGAGAAAATTTTAAGTATTCTCAAGCAAGGAGAGGTTATCATTTTTTTTCCTTCCTTCTTCCCTCCCTTCCTCTCTCTTTCTTCCCTTTTTCCTTTCTTTCTTTCTTTTTTTCTTCCTTCCTTCCTCCCTTCCTTCCTTCCTTCCTTTCTTTCTTTCTTTCTTCAAGGCAATTGGACTCAAATGACCTGCCAGGGTCACACAGCTAGGAAGTATTAAATGTCTACGGTCAAACTGAATTCGGGTCCCTGTGACTTCAACGCTAGTGTTCTATCCACAGCACCATCTTCTGCCCCCAACATTGCCATTTCATAAAGTCTTTTTCAAAGGCATTTCTCATTTATATCTTGTCACTCTTAATAGAACTCTCCTGAGAGTTTTATTCAAGTTAAAGTCAGCCTTGTGACCATGTGTCACTATTTGCCATCTCTTCTACCTGTATCCTGCACAACCGTAGCACTACTACAATAATATAAGTTTCTTGAATGTAGGAAGGCTTAGCAAACATTTGTTAAGTTAATGAGTAGCTACTTTAAACATTTTTAAAATGATTTTCCTCTAAAAGTCTGGTTCTTGAAGGGTTAACTATTGGTTATTAGGAAACTGTGCTTCTCTCAGAAAATCTATTGTCCAATTTCAAGCTAGTAAATATTAGAACTTTTAACCTATTTCATTACGGATGTTTTCTGCTCTAATTTTGTACTTTTTTTTTTTTTTTTTTTTTTTTTTTTTTTGCTGAGGCAATTGAGGTTAAGTGATTTGCCCAGGGTCACACAGCTAGGACGTGTTAAGTGTCTGAGGCCAAATCTGAACTCAGAAATCAGGAATCCTCCTGATTTCGGGGCGGCTGCTTTATCCACTGCACCACCTAGCTGCCCCTAATTTTATACTTTCAATGAATAGAAATTGTATCTATAGCTTTCTCCCTATATCTCTCCTCTCCTCCTTTGCTTCTTTCTATTGTTCTCTTTCTTTTCCTTCTTTTTCTGTCTTTTCCCTTCCCTTTTTCTTCCTCCTCATTCTCTTCCTTATTTGCACACAATGTACATCTGAAATACACTGATTAAACTGATAAAATTATAATGCAAATATATATAACTAATGACATTCTGTGTTTAATCAATGAACATTCTTGTTTGCTATTTATTAACTATAACTAAGAGTCACTGATTTTTGGTGTTGTATCCTTACTGTAGAAAACACAAGAAGAACTAAACAGGGTAATACCAGCTTTTGAAGAGGCAGTAATGGCTCTCAATGCCCTCGATAAAAGTGACATATCTGAAATAAGGTCATTTTCCAAGATTGTTATTTCATTTCTAAATTCATTAGTTAATTCTTTAAGTATATATTAACAGCCCTAAAATAATGGCCCTGATGATTTAATATTGTTCTGATTTTCCTGCTACTTCTCTATGCCTAACCATTTTCCTAAGTTTTCTTTAAGTCAAAAAAAGCTAATAATTAGATGTAAATGAGCATTTTAAAATATGGTGCTCTGATTGATTTTAAATGAATATATTTACTTATATTCCCAATTGAATGTAAGGGAGTTGTAGGCAAGGACTATCTCATTTTGTTTTGTTTTGTTTTGTTTTAAATGAGTACCTAATGAGTGCCCTAGGACTTGATAGTACCCAGCCTAAGAGACACTTACTGAATGCTTATTAGTTGACTGACTGGACACCAAACTTTCAGTCAATAACATCTATTTAAGCAAGCCAGGTTTCAAATAAAATTCCCAAGCCCAGTCACTTCAAATCAGCAACTCATGCAGAGATAACAGAGTGATTAAATTTTCAAGAAGACAGATGCTCCTACCCTGCTGAAAGTCTTCTGACATAAGAAGCCAAGTGAAAAACCCTCAATTCTTTAAATGACCCCAAGTTTCTCATGGAAAAAATGCTTCTGTTTTTTAATACAATGTTCTACCCATTTTACTCTCTGGAAACAAGATATAGATTATAACAGTGTCTGAAGATTTTAAAATGAGTATCATATATAAGGCAACACGGGATCTCAGGTTAGGTGGGAGAAGGCTGTAAACTGTAACCAAAGAACTTTAAATAATAGCAGTAAAAAATATCATCAAGGAAATATATAATAGAAATAGAAGATGGGATGATCATATAGTGAGACAAAAGGATATATAGTAACAGCCACTGGTTCTCTTCAGATTCCTGGAGAAATCTATAAAGGTCTCTAGCACATTGGGTGGATCCCTATGGCAAACACATGGGAGGATATAGATAAGAGTTACATAGGATAGACAGACAGCAATTCACATAAATAGAGGGAGGTTTCAAATGAAGGAAATCCCCAATTTGTTTTCCAATTGGAATGGATAAATCAAGGTATTCATTAAAATGAGAGCTCCCTGAACATGAGGACTGTTTCATTTTCATCTATAGAGTCTCAAAGTAGAGCATACTTGTCATAAAACAGACCAAGTGTTTTTTGTTTTTTGTTTTTTGTTTTTTTGACTGGAATTGTTGGCTCTGTTACAGAGTGTACACACATCCGCCCTATCTCGTACTGACTGTCATGAATGCAGTCTGTATCCTCCTGGAAGAGGAACCCAACTGGGCAAATGCAAAACGACTCCTTGGACATCCTAGATTCCTAAAAACATTGATTACCATGGATAAGGATACTATACCCGAAAAGGTAAAAAGTAAAGATCTTGTGAAGGAAGAGCTACATAAATAGCATAGTTAAAATTGTATATTTGACTTGAATTATTGATGGATATAGAGGTAGAGTAACCAAAAAAGTTCTGTGTTCAAACTGACTGATGGTGTAGAATTTAGAGCAAGACAGAATCTTAGAGGTAATATCATCCAATCCTTTCATATTACAAATGAAGACATTGAGGACTGCAGAGATTAAGTCAGTCACACCAAATGTGAGTGGTAATGCTGGGATTTGAACCCAGGTTCTCTAACTCCAAAAGGTACCTTAGAGACCATTCAGTCCAATTTCCTCATATAACAGGCAAGGAAACTGAGGCACAGGAAGTTTGAATGAATTGCCCAGGGTCACACGGCTTGTAAGTAGGTGAGGTGGGATTTGAACTCGAGTCATCTTGCCTTCAACTTCAGTCCACCAGATCACACTGTATCTTCTAAATCATACTGCATCTTGAAACTTCTGAAACAATCAATTCCTCCAAAAATTTATTAAGGTTTTAGGACCTACTTAAATAATTAGAGAAAGTAAAGTTAAACTTTTGGACTTTGTAGGGGCAACTTTGGAAAAATTTAGAATAAAAGTGAGATTCATAAATTAAAATATAACTGGAAGTCCATGTATTCCTAGGGACAATTGCCTCCCCAAAGCTATAGACTTTTATTTTATGTGTTGTCTTTTTCAAACCTTTCCTTTGAGAGATAGGAAGACATGGTCCAAAGAGTGGTAGGCTGATCCTTGAGTCAAGATGTGGGCATTACAGACCCTTGAGTCCTATAGAGGAGAGAATTTTGTGCCACTATGGAGGAAATTAAATGCTTTGTCAAATCTAGGAGAAGAGAACCAAACTCTTAAGTCCCTGCTGAAGATCAGATCTTCTTGGAGATTTCTTTGCATTTCTATCCCAGAGACTTCCCATACTACTCAAACTTTTCTGGAGGGTGTTAAAGGTTATACCCCTTCTCCCTCTCCCTTCTTAGTTGTTTGCCCTAATAATATTTATAATAACAGCTATCATTTTAAGATTTGCAATGTGCTTTACAAAAATTATCTCATTTTATATTCATAAAAATCCTAGAAAGTAAGTGCTAAGTCAAATTTATATAAGGAGAAACTGAGGTGCAGAAAAGTTAAATAACTTGTCTAGGTCATGAGATTCCATTGCCTGTAGTAATCTGGGCAAGGAAAACTACCCTAACCAGGATCTCCTTTTCCTAGGTTCCTCTTTGTAGACTTTGATTAGAAAGCCAATTCCACAAGGGTCACCCTTCAGGAGAGGATGAGCTCAGATTGATTATCGGTGCTCAGAATAATCAGAATAATCCAGTCCAAGTCTTAGGAAGGGTTGGAATGTGATCACATTTCTTAACTGGAATGGGCTGGGCAAAGTTTCTCTTTAAGTAGCATAAAAAATAGCCTTTTGTACAAGGAAGGAAATGTTTCAAATAAGTATTAATACTCAAATGCTGTAAGATTAAAATTAATTTCTTCATATAAGAGCATATACAGTAAATGGAAGACCATAGTAGCTGGTTCAATATGCAAAGTAAAAACCATAAGCAAAAGTGAGGGATGAAAGGAAGAGAGTAAACATTTAGAGCCTCCTGGATGCCAAGCACTATGTTAAGTGCTTTATAAGTGTTTGATTCATTTGATGCCTTTATCTTCTGACTCTGAAGAATAGTCCAAGAGCCTGATGAGACCTATTCCCAGTCTAGATAGCTCCTAAAGCAGGACAATTAGATGCCTTATTCAACTAGATTATAATATTGATCCCGTGTGGGGGTTAGTTTGAAGATGGGAAAACCACTCAATTCCTGTCTCTCATTTCCCATATCCAATCACTTGTTAATTAAGAGAGTCCCATGTCTCTTAATAAGTCGCCCTTCTCTCTTCTGGCCATACTGCCACTCTGATGCAGGCCATCATCACTTCATGCAAGAGTTGCTGGTCTTGCCTGACACAAGTTTCTTCCCCTCCAATCCAGCCTCCACTAGAGTATTAATTTGATCTTCTTCTATTGTAATTCTGATTATGTCATTCCCCTTTTCAGTAAACTCCAGTGCCTTCTTATTTACTTCCACAATCAATTAGAAAATTCTATTTGGCTTTTAGAGCTCTTCATAAACCTGACCTCCTACTACCTTTCTAGTCTTCTTGTACTTTGCTCTCCCCTCACAAACACACACATACTCCGAAAATGCGGTGACATCGGCTACTGCTGTTCTTACACACAAGGCTACATCTCCTGACATGGGGCATTTTCAGTGACTATTCCCCCATTCCTGGAACTCTCTCCCTCCTCACTTCTACTTCCTAGATCCTTGACCTCCATCAAGTCCCAACCAAAGTCCTACCTTCTGCAAGAAACCTTTCTTAGACCTGTCAACTAGGCTAGAGCAAAGCTTCTTAAAATGTGGATCACAACTCCATATGGGGGTCACATAATTGGGTGGGTGAAAAATTTGGCAGCAGAAAAGTATAACAAATATTCTGTCAAGATGTAATTCTTTATGTGAAAAGAAACAAGTACATCTCATTAGTATCTAAATTGACTTTTGTCTTAACAAATGTTAAAATTATACGTATACCAAGAATTTGTTTTAAAATAAATTTCCTTATGATTATCAGTAAATGTGATTTGTATACCTATTTTATACCTATATATGTAGGGTTGTGTAAGAATTTCTTGGGCAAAAAGCAGTGATGAGTAGAAAAAGATCAAAAGTCCTGGGTTAGAACAGGTTTGGGTTTGGGTTACATTATGCCCAATAATAAATTTGGATTTGGTTTGGTTTTTTAAAGTTACGTATTCTAGTTATATATTCATATGTATGTGTTTTAAAATATCTTCTCTGAAATTATAGCAAAGCAATTCTAAGAAGTAACAATTTGAACGTGATATAAGCCAAAATTCTTGTTTATCTTTATGTGGTTCAACATGGTGCCAGTATCTTTTTTGTATATGGATATTTGCCAGGGGGTCTATTATAGGTGAAAGGATCAAAAAAATCTAATCAATGCCTTATTTCTATAACAAAAGCAGTTATTATATGCATATACAGGAAGAGTATGTAAAGCCAGAACACTTTTCTGATATAATGTAAATATTAATTCCCTCTAGGCATTTATAAAACTAAAAAAATATTTAAATTTACCTGATTTCAACCCAAGAAAGATTGCTTCAGTGTCTGTTGCCTGTTGTTCCATGTGCCAGTGGGTAATAGCTTTAAATAACTACCATCAAGTACGGAAGGTATGTCTTTTCATTCTTAAAGAAGATATATTGCGATTATTTCACCAATGTGAATGTATTATTGGGGTATTTGGTGTTGTGACAGACCTAACATCACCACTCTGTTAGCTAAAGTTCAATTTTGGTAAGTTATGCAACAAGGACAGAAGCCTTTGGCTTCTCTGCACATTACTACCTGTTTTCTACATGGAAGTTTGTCTGGTTTGCAGAGCAGGACAGGGTGCATCACGTAATCTTCAGACATCTACTAGAATGGTTTGGCCCTGACATCTCTAAGTGGGACTTTTTAATGTCCCTAAATCACCCAGAGTCAATAGAATCTCAAAGACAACTTTCTTGCCTTTTTGGAAACACTAATCCCTATACAAGAGGATAAATGATGAAAATCTTAGTCCTGTCCACTAGAATACTTTAAAAGATCCATGATTTTAACAGTATGGCTCTTCCATCTAAGGTCCTTCCTTTTCCAGATTCTTCCTTTATTTCTCCAAAGAGGACCTACCCAATATACAAAGGACCTTCCTCTCTATATCTCATGAATAGCAAGGAAATATTCAGGCTGTCAATCTCTTCTCACTAAATAGCTATATAATATATATGCATATATAGTTTGGATAAAATTTATAATTTTTATTGTATTTATGATAAAATCAGCAATGAAAAATTAAAATCCTTTCACTGTACTTAATACATATATTAAAATTTCTGAGTATATATTTACATATAGTTTCATGGAGATGAATTAAAAACATGCTCCATTCCTTTTTCTGAAACTTTATTTACTCTTCCTATAGTTCTTTTAAAAAAAACATTTTATTAATGTTTTCTCTAATGTTACTATCATTTTCCAATATCCTCTTCCCTCCTCCTATAGAATCCTCCCTTGTAACAAAAAAGGTGGGGAGAGAAAAAGATATTCTTAAAACAAACCAATGTATTGACCTTGTCCAAAGTATACTCCAATGACAATAATCATTGTTTCTTCCTCCATTGACTTTCACCTTTCTTTTTCTCTTTTAAATAGGAGGAGGAATAAGAGATGAGGAAAAAAAGTAAATGTTTGATGACTTTAAAAATTAAAGAAAAAATAAAAACAATTCTTAAATGTTCTTAAAATGAGTTAATATAGGATGGTTGTATAGGAATTTAACACAGAAAAAAATGTGTTTAGAATAAATCACCTTTATTCTGGCAAAAAAAGACATTTTTTTTCCAAAATAGATGGCAAAATAAGAATCACAATTTAAGTCCTATATCCTAAATTTTGATTTTGCCCCTTAGGAATTTACCAATCTTCTCTCTATACGTGTTTTCATGATATTCATGTTCCCATTTTACACTTATTATTATTATCTATTAAGTTCCATTGGTAGAGAATAAGCTTATTAAGCCATTCATGTTGAAATTGATATAGTTCAATAGTCTCAGCTGAACAGGAATGAGCAGAATAAAGAACAAGGAATTACATTATTATCATCAAAAGCTTTCATCAAGCGTCTATTTTGGAAGGGCATAAGAGAGCATTTAGAAAGTAATTACCAAGTCTTGATTAATCACATTTGTTTCAGAATGAGAATATTTTAAGTTTTCAATCTGCTTTCATATTTCCTTTGTTTTGAGCCATTCATATCATTCATATCATTATGAAGCTGGACTCAATCAACTGCCTCCTTTGTTCCAGGTGCTGTGCTAGGTGCAAAAAAATAAAAAGAACAAAAGTAAAACAGTCTGCCATTTTAAGCATCTTACATTCAATGGGGGAGACAAGAAGTACACAGATAACTTTCTACAAATAAATGCAATATAAATGTAATAATGGATGTGGAGGAATTAGAAACTTAGAGAGTGGGAAGAAAATCATGAAAGATTTTATTTAATAAAGGGGATTTTGAAGAAGGCATCTCAGGAAAGGCAAACTGCCCATTAAAAGAGCCAGAAAAGAAAGAGAAAATGTAATGTGTGAGGAACAGCAAAAAGACCAACTCCAAGAGTCTCCCCATTCCAATCTATCCTCCATTTAATCATTAAAGTGATTTTCCTAAAATGTGTATCTCTTCGTATCATACCTGCCTTATCCATTTAATACGTTCTATTGGCCCCCTGTTGCCTCCAGGATCAAATACAAATGTTCTGTTTAGCATTCAAAACCTTTCATAACTTGGCCTTTTCACTCTTCGTACAACTTACTCTGACACATATTTTTGATCTAATGACACTAGACTCCTAGCTGTTCTATAAACAAGGCATTCTATTTCTCAAATACATTCATAGGCCTTCTCTCTAGCTGGATCTCATGCTTGGTACACTCTGCTTCCTTCCCTTTGACTACTGAACTCCTGGCTTCCTTAAGTCCCATCTAAAATCATACCTTTCATAAGAAACCTTCCCCACCCCCTCTTAATTCCCATGCCTTCCCTCTATTAATTATTTCTTATTCATCCTGTATGTAGACATCATGTATATGGATTTTTTTAAATTGTATTAAATATTTTATTTTTTCCAAGTTACATGTAAAAACATTTTAAACATTTGTTTTTAATACTGAGTTCCAGATTCTCCTCCTTGCTGCCTTCTTGCTCCATTAAGAATACAATTAATTCAATATAGGATATGTGCAAAACATTTCCATAATAGTCATGTAGTGAAAGAAAGCACAGACAAAAAAACTCAAGAAAAATGAAATTAAAAAAAAAAAATCATGCTTCAATCTGCGTTCAGACACCATCAGTTCTTTCTCTGGGGATGGCTAGCATTTTTCATCATAACTCCTTCAGAGCTGGCTTGGATCACTGTATTATTGAGAATAGTTATGTCATTCATAGAAGCTCATCTTACAATATTACTGTTACTTTTTACACAGTATATTTTACTTTGCTCATGGAAGGGAAGTCTTTCCCAATTTTTCTGAGAGCATACTGCTCATCATTTCTTATACCACAATAGTATTCCATCATAATCCCATACCATAATTTATTCAACCATTCCTCAACTGATGAGCATCCCCTCAATTTTGAATTCTTTGCCCCAGAAAGGAGCTGCTATAAATATTTTCATACATATTAGTCTTTTTCTTTTTGTTTTTTTTTATCTCTTTTGGAATACAGACCATAGTGACATTGCTAGGGAAAAGGATATGCATGGTTTCATAGACCTTTGGGCATGGTTCCAAATTTCTCTACAAAATGGTTGAATCAATTCACAATTCCACCAACAGTGCATTAAAGTCTCATTTTCCCCATATTCTCTCCATCATTTGTCATTTTTCTTTTCTATCCAATTAGCTAATCTAATAGTTATGTAGTAGTACTTCAGAATTTCTTTAATTTTCATTTCTCCAGTCAATAATGAGTTAAAAAATTTTTCACATGACTATAGATAGCTATGATTATTTCAACTGTAAACTTTTGATCACATCAATTGGGGAATGAATGGTTTGTTTTTATAAATTTGACTCAGGTCTCTCTAAGTTTGAAAAATAAGGCCTTTATCAGAGAATCTTGCTTCAAATTTTGTTTCAGAGTTACTCTTGTTAAGTGTATTCCCTTACCCATTTATTCTATTCTTTCTCTCATTTCACCTTGTCTCTCATCAAAAGTGTTTTGCTTCTGACTACCTCCTTATACAATCTGCCCTCCTTTCTATCATCTCTCCCTTTCTCTTGTCCTTTTGCCCTCCTACTTTGCTCTAGGGTAAGGTATATTTCTATATACCCAATTGAGTGTGTATGTTATTCTCTCTTTGAGCCAATTCTGAGAGTAAGGTTCACTCACTACCTGACTAATTTCCCCCATCTTCCTCTTCACTGGAAATAGCTTTTTCTTGCCTCTTTTATGTGTGATAATTTGCCCCATTCTAATTTTCCCATTAGAGAGGTCTCCTGATACATTCTTCTCTCACCCCTAAATTTTATTTTTTAGATATCATCCCTTCATATTCAACTACCATCTGTGCCCTCTGTCTATATATATATATATATATATATATGTATATATATATATGTACTCCTTCTAACTGCCTAATAATGAATTCTTATGAGTTACAAATATCATCTTCCCATATAGGAATGCAAATCATTTAACCTATTATTAAATCCTTTATGATTTTCCTTTCCTATTTACCTTTTATGCTTCTTGAGTCTTGTATTTGAAAGTCAAATTTTCTATTCAGCTCTGGTCTTTTCATCAAGAATGCTTGAAAGTCCTTTATTTCATTGAATAAACATTTTTCCCCTGAAAAATTATACTTAGTTTTGCTGGGTAGGTGATTCTTGGTTGTAATCTTAGCTCCTTTGTCCTCTATAAAATCATGACCCAAGCCCTTTAATCTTTTAAAGTAGAATTTACTTAATCTTGTGCTGTTCTGAGAATGGTTCTACTAAACTTGAATTGTTTCTTTCTAGATGTTTGCATTATTTTCTCCTTGACCCAAAAGATCTGGAATTTGCTATAATATTCTTTGGAGTTTTCATTTGGGGATATCTTTTGGGAGGTAGCCAATGGATTCTTTAAATTTCTATTTTACCAGTTGCTTCTAGAAGATGAGGCAATTTTCCTTGACAATTACTTGTAAGATGATGCCTAGACTATTTTTTTTTAATAATGGCTTTCAAGTTATCTAATAATTGTTAAATTTCCCCCTAGATCTATTTTCCAGATCAATTGTTTTTCCAATGAGATATTTTACCTTTTCTTTTTTTTTTTCTATTCTTTTGGTTTTTTTTTTAATTTCTTGATTTCTTATAAAGTTGTTAGCTTCCATTCACTCAATTCTAATTTTTAAGGGATTATTTTCTTCAATAAGCTTTGCACCTTCTTTTCTATTTATCTAATTCTATTTTTAAAGGAATCATTTTGTTCAGGAAGTTTTTTTTTTCCATTTGGTGAATTCTACTTTTTAAGGAATTTTTTTTTTCCTTCAGTGAATTCCTGTGCTTCTCTTTCCATTTGACTAATTTTGCTTTCTAAAGCATACTTCTCCTCATTGACTCCTTGTACTTCCTTTACCATTTTGGGCTAATCTGTTCTTTAAGATATTATTTTCTTCTGTCACCTTTGGCAAGCTGTTGATTTGTTTTTCATTATTTTCTTACATCACTCTCATTTTTCTTCCCAATTTTTCCTCTGTTTCTCTTATTTGATTTTCAAAATCCTTTCCGAGCTCTTCCGTGACCTGAAATTAATTCATATTTTTCTTGGAGGTTTTGGATGTAGGAGTTTTGACTCTTTTATCTTCTCTGGTTTTTTTTTTTTTATTTTTCTTGTCACCACAGTAACTTTCTAAGGTCAGAATCTTTTTTGTTGTTTATTCATTTTCCCATCCTATTACTTGACTTTTAACTCTTTATTAAAATAGGACTTTGTTTCCAGGATGGAAAGTACACTGTTAGAAGCTTTAAGATTTTTGTGCAGCTGTTTTCAGATACAAGGTGGTATACTCTAAGAAGAGGTGTAGCCTGTGTTCTGATTTGTGAGTGACCACAGGTCTTTTTTACCCTGAAACGATAAGGAGGGTCCCCACTCCATTGTGGATACAAGCTCTTGGATACTAGTGCTCCTTCTTCCCCTGGGGTTGCTATCAAGAATTGTGTCCCACATGATGATATATTTAGAGAACCCCAGAGATTCTACTAAAAAGTTATTAGAAATAATCCACAACTTTAGCAAAGTTGCTGGTTATAAAATAAACCCACATAAGTCATCAGCATTCTTATATATCACTAACAAAATCCAACAGTCAGAGTTACAAAGAGAAATTCCATTTAAAGTAACTACTGATAATATAAAATATTTAGGAATCTATCTGCCAAGGGAAAATCAGAAACTTTATGAGCAAAATTACAGACCACTTTTCACACAAATTAAGTCTGATCTAACCAATTGGAAAAATATTAAATGCTCTTGGATAGGGCGAGCAAATATAATAAAGATGACAATATTACCTAAACTAATCTATTTATTTAGCACTATACCAATCAGACTCCCAAAAAACTATTTTAATGGCCTAGAAAAAATAACAACAAAATTCATATGGAGGGGCAAAAGGTCAAGAATTTCAAGGGAATTAATGAAAAGAAAATCAAATGAAGGTGGCTTAGCTGTATCAGATCTAAAATTATATTATAGAGCAGCAGTTACCAAAACCATTTGGTATTGGCTAAGGAATAGATTAGTTGATCAGTGGAATAGGTTAGGTTCAAGGGATAAAATAGTCAACAAATATAGCAACCTAGTCTTTGACAAACCCAAAGACCCCAGCTTTTGGGATAAGAACTTACTGTTTGATAAAAATTGCTGGGAAAATTGGAAACTAATATGGCAGAAACTAGGCATTGATCCACACTTAACACCGTACACCAATTTAAGGTCAAAATGGGTTCATGACCTAGGCATAAAGAATGAAATTATTAATAAATTAGAGGAACACAGGATAGTTTACCTCTCAGACCTGTGGAAGGGAAAGAACTTTATGACCAAAGCAGAACTAGAGATCATTACTGATCACAAAATAGAAAATTTCGATTATACCAAACTGAAAAGTTTTTGTACAAACAAAACTAATGCAGACAAGATTAGAAGGGAAGCAATAAACTGGGAAAATATTTTTACAGTCAAAGGTTCTGATAAAGGCCTCATTTCCAAAATATATAGAGAATTAACTCTAATTTATAAAAAATCAAGCCATTCTCCAATTGAAAAATGGTCAAAGGATATGAACAGACAATTCTCAGATGAAGAAATTGAAACTATTTCTAGTCATATGAAAAGATGCTCCAAGTCATTATTAATCAGAGAAATGCAAATTAAGACAACTCTAAGATACCACTACACACCTGTCAGATTGGCTAAGATGACAGGAAAAAATAATGATGATTGTTGGAGGGGATGCGGGAAAACTGGGACATTGATGCATTGTTGGTGGAGTTGTGAACGAATCCAACCATTTTGGAGAGTAGTTTGGAACTATGCTCAAAAAGTTATCAAACTGTGCATACCCTTTGATCCAGCAGTGTTACTACTGGGCTTATATCCCAAAGAGATTATAAAGAAGGGAAAGGGACCTGTATGTGCACGAATGTTTGTGGCAGCCCTTTTTGTAGTGGCTAGAAACTGGAAACTGAATGGATGTCCATCAGTTGGAGAATGGCTGAATAAATTGTGGTATATGAATATTATGGAATATTACTGTTCTGTAAGAAATGACCAACAGGATGATTTCAGAAAGGCCTGGAGAGACTTACACGAACTGATGCTGAGTGAAATGAGCAGGACCAGGAGATCATTATATACTTCAACAACAATACTAGATGATGACCAGTTCTGATGGATCAGGCCATCCTCAGCAACGAGATCAACCAAATCATTTCTAATGGAGCAGTAATGAACTGAACTAGCTATGCCCAGAAAAAGAACTCTGGGAGATGACTAAAAACCATTACATTGAATTCCCAATCCCTATATTTTTGC